>NW_019170459.1:624209-785103 GCF_001890805.1 Aspergillus glaucus CBS 516.65 | reverse complement strand
TTTTTGGCCACATACCGGTTGCAATTCTGGACACATTCGACCCGCATTCTGGACCCTCGGTTTCTGTTGGCGCCGCATCCGCAGTCGGAATTTTTTTAATATGTCATCTTTGTGGTTTCTATTTCAATTTTGGGAGGTTGCCTTGATTTTTTGGTTTATGGTGGTATTGTACAGGATGTCATGATGGTTTGGTTTGGTTTTTTTTTTTTTTTACCATTTTACTTCTTTTTGTGGTACATATATGTGACGTTGGTTGACTTGGAATGACCCGGTGCTTTTTTTATGCTCAAAGGCGAAAAAAGAAAAATACCCCGGGCAAAGATGGAACATTTTGCATATACCATTTTTGCTTTTCTTTTCTCTTTATCTATTCTTGTCGATATTACGGTTTGGCGCGGTTTGTTTTGGGTTGATGATACGATACCTTGGGTTGGAGTGTTCTGACTCGAATTTCTTCGAGATCTGCAACATGTGGCTGTTCTTTGGTCAGTGATAAGGCGCGAGAGAAGTGTTTGAACACGGTCCAGTTGATGAGAAACGATATTCACACCTACGGTACTATACTTACTGTACAGAGTACGACATACATACGATTGATTGTCCATACAACATACAACATTACACTTCTACTACTGTTAATAGATGCATGCGCATACACCCATCAACACATACATACATATACATATACATGCTGGGTGAGGCAGCTGACCATGAAAGGCCACCAATTGCCGTTGTTATCAACACGCACTCGAGTCGAGGGTACCCTGTTAATTAAACAGCCGGGGTTGGGCATCAGATCGGGCGCTTCTTTGCAATGGCCCCGTGTCCAGACATCATTATTCTCTCCAGTCTAGATCCGACACAGATGACTGCGGCAGCTGACTCGCTTGAATATCGTGCAATTAATTCGAAGCACCCGAAACACACAACCCCTCTGCCCCTCTGTACTGGAGTAATAATAACTATTGATATTGCTAACAAAGCAAATGCAATGCAACTATTGCAACCAACCTACGTATTCCTTCCCCCCGTAACCCGAATCGTCTCACCACTCACATACGAAAACAACGGACTAGCAACCGCCAACACAGCCCTCGCCGCCTCCTCGGGACTAGCAGGCCGCCGCAGCGGAATATCCGGATACTCATCCTCTCCTTTCCTTCCATTCGCTCCTCCTTGACGGTTCTGTAGCTGCTTCCCCGGGATCCCCAGCGCAACCTTCGTCCCATCAGGCGTGGTCACGTACGCGCCGTCTTCTTTGGCGGCTGTGAGACGGGTCTTGACGAAACCGAAGGCGACGGTGTTGGAGCGCACGTTGAATGCGGGGCCCCATTCCTTGGCGATGGTTTTGGTAAGGCCTACGGTGCCGGCTTTGGCGACGGCGTAGTTTGCTTGGCCTCTGCACGTAGTACATTTCTTGTTAGTAAAGTGTTTGCTTGTAAGGTGTTGGGTTAGTGGTTGGGTAGACGTACGCATTCCCGTGGATCCCACTGGTGCTGCTGATATTCACGATAACACGGTCCTCGCCGTCTTTGACCCGGAAGTATGGGGCCGCGGCACGGACGAGCTTAAATGGGGCTGTGTTGTGGATTGCTAGCATCGTTTCCCATTGTTTGTCGGTCATCTGCCATCCCATTAGCATCTCCATACTATCACCACGTACCATAGCTAGATAGTTAGAAGGGGGGAAAGGGTACCTTATGAATAACCCCATCCCACGTAAACCCCGCATTATTCACAATAACATGAACCTTGCCATCCCCAAACTCCGCCGCCTTCTTCACTAATCCCTGGATATACCCGTCATCGAGTATATCCCCAACAACCGCAATGGCCTTTCCGCCGTTCGCGGTGATAGCTTCTGCGGTTGCATTTGCCTTCCCTACACGTACTCCATTAGCATCTGCAGACGCAATCTGTAATGCTAGGAATGATACGCACCACCATCAATATCAGCAATGACAACCTTAGCACCCTCGTTCGCGAACAGGCGCGCGATCTCAGCGCCGATGCCTTGGCCGCCGCCGGTGACGATGGCGGTTTTGCTGGCTAGAAGGCCAGTGGGGTAATTTAGTTGGTGAGTTAGTTGGGTGAGTCGTTGGGACATTTTGCTTTTTGTTTTTGTAGTGTATAAAAAGTGGTTGTGGTAGAGTACAGGTACAGGTTGGGGTTGATATAGATGGAATGCGACGGAGTGCCGAGGTGTTCGGTTAGATAACGCCGAATGTGGAGTGCATACAGCAGCACATAACGGGTGGTCTATGGGGTGCAGTGATTTAGATTTGGACTATAGAGTACAGGTGCAGATTATTGCAAAATGGACTAATATTACTGCTTTTATGTACCAGGATTGTATACAAGGGTCTCCATATAATGCATGTATTCTGCTGCTTACATCCCAATGCAACCACCCGCAATACTATGCCGGTAGTCAAATGCCCTCAACAACCCCATCAAATGTGCGCCCGCTGCACAAACAACCAGTATATGGAATATCTGGTGCGAATGGCCCAGAATATCGAACCCGCCAGGATATAACCTCTCCGGCACGCGCGATGCGTATATCCCCGCACCCAGGATATACAATCCTCCCTGCATCAACAACCAACCCAACCCGATCTGCTGGTTCATCAATTCAAAACCGAATAGTCGCAACCCGTGCAACACGGGGAAAACAGCCGACAATCCCATCCCCAAGAACATAGACGCGCGGAACGGCCGCCACTTCGGTGTGCGGAATTGAGGGAAGATCGAGATGATGATGCAACCCAGCCCGATTGTGCAGATCATGGTCCAGTAGAATTTCTGTAGGTCTGGATCGCAATAGAAGCCATAATAGATACTGGGGACAAAGGAACCGACGATCAAGCCCACGATACCGATGTAATCAAATGTGTTTCCGATACGCGCGATGAGCGGGGAGTGATTGGATATCGTATGATATGTCGCAGACATTCCCAGACATGCTGCGGCGCCTGCGAAATAACAGCTGAACGCAATTATATCAGCTTGCGTTGCTGTTTCATACCGCGGGGCGATGGCATTGTGCAGGGCGATTGCGGATGGGATCGCTATGATTGCTGGCAGGAGGTGGGTATAGATGTTGACGGTTTCATTGTGCAGGTAGGTCAGCGATTGGAAGGAGATTAAGAAGGAGAAGGAGGCTGGTCGGTAGCCCGTGTGGATGTGGTGGTTGTCGCGTTGCCAGCTTGGGAGGTCATTCCAGTGAAGCAGTTTTTTGAGGGCTTTGGGGGGTTGTGAGAGGACTTCTGCGGCGACGGCGGTTGGTTGGGTGGTGCTTTGTTTGCGTTTGCGTGACATCTTGTCAGGTGGATGTTCCTAGTCGACAGTAGAGGAGAATATAAGAGTTGGAAGAATCGCAGCAAAGTGTTGGGCGTTGGGAACCTCGGTATGGATTATATATAGATGATGTAAACAGAGCAAACATGCGATGTCAAACATGCGGCTGTCGATCCCGATGTTTCCTCCGAGCATCACTCCGTCTCCATCGTTATCTTCATCCCCAACGGTTTGATTAGAGATTCATCATGATGGCTGGCAAGGCCAAGGCTATGGGGAAGAAGGCCGGAAACCGTTTGAAACCAGTCCGCACAGATCCACTAGAATCCGTGGGGTTTGTGTCCAAAGGCGATCACAAGTATGTCCCGCATGATAGTCCTCTGTACTGCAGGGCAGTAGGCTGACCGGGAAGAACATGAAGACTCCTTGATCATAAATTACAACAGGAATACTTTGACAAGATCGTCGAGCGATACCTATCCTTCTGCGCCCGCCATGACAAGAACCTAGATGCCGCAATGGCATCTCTCCCCACCGGTCCCTCCTCCGACGCAACCAGGAACCCGCCCGTCTCGAATCGTCCGGCCACCACCGCAAAAGGACCAAATGTCCCCAGTCCCAGTCCGTCAGCAGCTACTGAATTGTCGAACCTCCTTCTCGCCCTCCGCAAGCTTCGAGAGGCGGTTATATCCTCCGAATCCCGCACTCCCGTGGACTTCTCGCAGAGGGTCTATGTGTTCTCCGTGCGTGTCGCCATCCTCGCTCAGCACCCGCCGTCATACGTCCCTTCTCTTCACCGTCTTATAGACACGCTACACAAGTCGTCCTATCCGCTGCCCGAGTCTGAATTGAGGGAGTTCATCACGTATCTCATTCTGGACTACGCCTGTCGTGAGGATAACATGATCGCTGCATTTGAGCTGCGGGCCCGTGCGCGGAGACGCTACGGGTTCCAGTCGAAAACCGTTGATCGTCTTCTATCGGCTTTGTTGCAGGATAATTGGTTTGTGTTCTGGAAGGTTCGGAACGGGGTAGATTCTTATATGCGGAATGTGATCAATTGGGCTGGGGATCGGGTTAGGAGGCAGGCGCTCAAGGCTGTGGGGAGTGCGTATCTGAATGTCGAGGCTAGTTGGGTTCTGGAGGGTTGTACGGGGGAGAAAGATTGGACGTGGGATAGGCTGGTTGAGACTGAGAAGATTGGCTGGGAGAAGGAGGGGGAGAAGATTATTATTAAGAGGCCGAAGCGGAAGCCTGAGAAGCAGCTCGACCCGATTACGGAGAGTGCGAAGCCTTGATGTTGTTGGGTATTGCATACGAGGCGTTAAGGGTGGCGTTCAGGAACTCTATTTGTAGCATTCATGATTATAGCGTCAATTCATTAAATTCATGTCATCGTCAAGATTGCACAGCTTAGCATAGAGTACATTTCCCAATTCGAGGCATCACAATTTGAAATCAGCATTAGATCGATCCAAGTTGGTGTGTCCTGAAATCGGTTGTCGAGCAACAGTCTCTACAAGCCCTGCCTTCATTTGTCCTGATTGATCAGAGCAAAGCTCGTAGACGGTCGACATGTTAAATATCAAGCTGCTGAAAGAGTGGTTCGCGGAGACTAATGATTCGAATAGTGTCCGGGACTAGAAATGTTAGTCGTATCCACCCCCTAGGGCAAAGTCAACGTACCTCATTCAGTTGCCCTGTGTACAATAAGCACACTGCCAGGTTCTGGTTGATCATTGCCTCGTCAGGCCTCTTGGGTTGAGTCTCTAGTAATGTCTGCCATTCAACCACTGCATCCTTGTAATTGCCCTCCGCCATGCTAAGAAGCGGCTTGAACAAAGCCTTCTCGTTTTCATCCGACTCGCCAAAGACCTCCTCCGCACCATCCAGATCACCCATCGCAAGGAACAAAAGCGCTTTCCTCGATCTATTCCCATCATTCGCCTTTCCAGACGTGCGCAGATTATGAAGTGACCGCTTAGCAGAATCATAATCACCCATCTCAACGAGCGCATTCACACTCCGGACACCCAGATCCGCTAGCCTCTCCTTCCATATCACCTTTTCATCCCGACTTAGCTCTGGCTGCATTATTTCCCTCCATGCTTCTAATCCAAGTTCGTATAGACCGCCGATACCTCTCCGTGAGTCTCCGAATCCGATGCTTTGGAGTCTTACGGCCAAGACGCGCAATGGCCATGGGACTATATGGCGGAGGTGTTTGGGAGTGTCCTGGTCGGGGGTATCATCGGATGTTGCCTCGTGGTTGAGATCCACGTAGTAGAATATAGAGGTGAGGTCTTCGAGGGCTTTGGATTCTTGAGCTGCAATTATTGCATGGCCGGATAGCTCTAGACATGCTAGTCGTGTGTAGAAGAGGCCAAACACCAGTTGAATGTCTGTAGGCGAGACCAGGGATGACGTTAATATCGACCCGCAGAGATATGCGGCTAATATGAAGTGGCCTTCGACTAATAGTCTCTCAACGGTGCTTAATGTCGTGGTCAATGGTTCATCCGGTGTCAGGCCGACGAATTCTGAGCGTAATGCGGGTGGAATGTCGACCTGCGAAAGGGAATGGTAGATGTCATATCGGAGGAGAAATGATGCGTCTTTCGCTAATGCTTCTGGTAGATCACCCGGTGCTAGAGGATCTAACTCGTAGAACGATTCCCCAGTCAGTTCATCAATGCTTGCTGTCTTCAATTCCGACGTATCTGTTTCTAGCGTTTTGTCGGCCAATGGACTGGACTATGAGCTTGGCTTCTATTATCCGGGGGCACAATGCTACTTACTCGTCTGGTTCGGCGAGAGGGCCTCTGGTCGAGCTACGCGGCCGTGATGCTGTATTCATTAGCATCCAGCAAGCTCATGTATGACATAGCTGTAGCTCTCAATGCGGGATCTTACATCTGGAGGGATTGCGGGGATGCTTAGGTCCTGGGGACGCCATGTTGAACGGTGTTGTAGAATTGTGCCTTTAACAGAAACAAAGCCTTGTTATCAATCAAGCCCCTGACTGTCTGTCAATCAAGAACATCGGGTGGATATCAATAGAAATGAATCGGCGAGTGTCTGGAACGGGGATTCTGCCAGGGCGGTCGACGGATCGACGACACCTGGCGCCATTTCCCAAACAGTCAATCCACTTTTGCTGAAACAAACATCATCGCATCAAAGCAACTTTCGCATTTTTCGCAGATTCAACCTTGTCGCTACAGAGAAACACTTTACACTCAACTCTCACTCATCTTCTGGTTAAATTGCACTCGCAAAATGACGTTCAGGGAGGAGTTCCGTTCGAGAAACTTCAGTAAGATCGCCTTGCGCCTTGTCCACCTGCCGCGAGTATGATGCTAACAGTTACGTTATTTAGGTATCTACGGACAATGGTCAGTATTCTGCATCCCCTTTCGCTTCTCTTTTCTACCTCTTGAAACCTGCGCGTCGTCGAAACCCTTCAATTGAATCAATGGTGGTTGCCTGGATTTCGGATGCGCAGCTTGGCCCTTGCCGATCGAGGTTACCCAGCGGTTGCCATGCAGGCACTCAAGGGATCTGGCAGCGATCGCTTTACTACAAGTTTGGGCTCAATTCTATAAGCGATGCTAACTTGTTTGGATATTTAGGACCGGCGTGGTAGCCATCATTCTGTGCCTCGCGACTGGCATCGCTAGCATTTTCTCGTTTAACGCGATTCGGATCATCTTCAGTGTCCTCGCCATGTAAGTCAGGACTCTTCGCTTATCTCGTACGAGACGTTAAGAAGCTAATGCGTCCACGCGCGTACAGTGTTTCCGGTCTTATTCTCATCTTTGTCGAAGTGCCTTTCCTCCTAAGAATATGCCCTACATCCTCCAAATTCGACGACTTCATCCGACGCTTCACGACCAACTGGATGCGCGCTTCGATGTACGCCATCTTGAGTGCCATACAGTGGATTAGTCTCGTCTCTGGCGCATCCAGTCTGATCGCGGCCGCCGTCGTTCTTCTTCTAGCAGGTCTCTTTTACGCACTTGCTGGTCTGAAGAGTCAAGAGTTCACCAGTAGCAAGACCTTGGGTGGACAAGGACTCGCGCAGATGATTGTCTAGTGTGGAGGAACAACCGGGGGAGACTTGCTTTTGCTTTTGCTATTTTCTTTTTCTTTCTCCAGGTATGCTAGGTTCCTGTTTAATGGGCGATCGAACTTCTTTATGTCAGCCCGGGTTCCATGCCGGAACGAACTGACAGGGACGATCGCAAATGCAGGAAACGGAGTAAAGAAGAGGATACAAGTTTCTACTTCGCATTTATGCGCAACGATTACGAACTTGGATCTGCTGTTCTTGACTACGTCAGTGGATGGACTCATGTATTTATAGTGTTACTGCTGTATTAGCTTATTATAGCGTGATTCTCAGGAATGGAGTTTTGATTTACAGCCTTCACGAGGCTGGTCCTCGTCATCTAGACCACCCCACCAGGGAAGAACTATGCAAATCCAGACCTTTACTCGACTTGCAGATGTATGTAAGCGCCCGAGTATCCATACTTCAGACGTGTCTGTGTTGGTGCAGCGCCCAGAACTACCCCCTCTTCTTATCTATAGCGAAGGCACATGTACTCTGTAGTCTAAATATGTCCAGAGAGTCTGCTACATTGTCCTTTGCTCTTGATCATGTGCTAAAACATGATAGGGGAAAGAAATGCCTCAATGTACAAAGAGATGCCTGGCTCCTTCGTATAAGTACACATGCAGCAGAGACACCAATGCATAGCAGGCAAAATACTGACAATATGCAGAGTCTACAATTATATATTTTTTCTATCCTATCACAATATTCAATAGGTCCCATAGGAGTAGTCCATAAATGACACTGATAGTGTAATACACATAGATCCCCAACGACGTAAATACAATACAACAAATCATGTCCCACATGCAGCATTAACGTGAAATGAAAATAACCCCTATTGGCTCCAGTTGCAACACTCGTATCGGCATTACATTGATGGAGTGGTCCCGTAAGTAACGGGCGGTACCGCATACATCATCTGCTGGCATCGTCACCGTCTACTTGTTCCTCTTCCCTCCTTCTTCCCCCTCTTGTTGATAATACCACACCACCACTCTTTCTGTTTCGTTGTTTTTTTTTGCTTTCTTTGTGGTGCTTTCGTGTTTGTGTCTCTGCTTCTAGCAGCCTCTCTTGTCTGCTGTTCTGTCGGATTGGATTGCTCTCGTTTCGGACGCTTTGGAGTTGCAACACCGCCTATCGTTGTCTTCGGAGACAAGGAGGCTCGTTTCGATCCATCTGGTAAGTAGATCGGTTATATTTACCTGTATTCTTTACTCCTATGATTTCAAAATCATTGGAGTCATTGCAGCTGTGCTATCTTAGGGGGTTTGAGTGAGAGCCATTGCTGTCTATGCGGAGTAGCGGCCCTCCTGTCGCTGCCCATGTCCTGCTTTCCTCATAGTGGAGTCGCTACTCTCCAGGTCTTATCAGGGACTCGGGAGTCAATTGGATATTTTTCTTTTCCAATTGGGCCTTGGTTGAGGGTTGCAGGCAGATTCCTGATCAGCAACGTGGTGTCGTGTTGGCCAACCGTCCCTCCGAGAAGCCCCAACTGCCTCAATTGCGTTGCTGCTTGAGTTCTGCCGACTTTATCACTAACTTCCGTGCCAGTTCTTCCTTTTCTACTATAGTCCGAAGTAATTTCACACGTTCTACCGGTCAATCATGTCGACACAACCTCCGGCCATTCCCCCGCGGCCGTCACGCACGCCTCAGCAGCAACCGCAGGGCCCACCACCCACATCGGCACCAGACGGTCCAAAGATTCCTCCGCGCCCGAATAAGCTTATCGAACGTTCTATGTCCCCGCTACGTCAGAATTATGCTCCGTCTCCTTTGAATGAGAAGCCCGGTAGCTCGGGTCTGAGCCGGACGACCTCAAACGACCAGGTGCCACGGCCTGTCAGTGTGACAATACCATCTCTAGGCGAGGAGGGTATAGAGTACGAAGACTTGAGTGTTGAAAAGCCTGCGGAGGACCCTGAGACTCGAAATGTCGACAGCGAACTCAAGCTTCATGCGCCGAAGCCGTCTTTGCCCACTTCCAGTGCCGCTGCAAGGGTACAGGCTGTCACCCGGACGGACTCTCGCCAGGCGGCTGCGGCTGGTATTGGTGCGGAAAATCCAGGACTTGAGGAGCAACATGAGCGTTCCGGCCGCCCGCTTCACTCCAGAACGATTAGTTCGCGGGAGGAATCCTCCACTGCCTCTGCAGACCGCTATAATGAGGAGCATGGGATCCCAGAGATAGGACAGAGAGTCCCAATGTATCCCAACGCGGGTGATGTGCAAGCTCCATCTCCTGCACCTCATCATCTGGAACATGGGCAGCGTCCTGGGCGTAGTCAACACCGTGTTCGCAGTAGCCGTGAAGCTTCTCTGCCCCCGGGTAGCTATGGTCTCCATGGTCACGGCGTGCATAACAATGACAAGTTTGAGAAAGCTTGGTATCAAAAGCACCCTGACGAGTACGCCAAAGAAGAACAGAGTCAGCACGCACCGGGTGGTACTCCCAAGCCAGATTGGGCCTTGAGCAGTGATGACTTGAACAAGATCGTTCGTGGCTCAGCCGTGACTGGATCGGGATTGGGTGAGTACCTACATCTTCCCTTGGTTTCAAGACACAGCTAACGGGCTCAAAGGGACCTCTCCTGCCGTGACAGGCACCCCAGAAGAAGAGGTCGGCTATATGGCTTCGGACGAGTACACTCAGCGCATGGCATCTCCGGTGCCTGATCGTGGTGCGCGTCCTGTGGTTGAGTCACCCTTGCGGAAGATGAGCCACCCCACTGCCGAGAAAGAGAGCAAGCAAGAAACGACGCATGATTCGGGCGTGATCCACGTCGACGAGCCATATCACCATAGTCATCACCCCGATGGCTTTGCACAGACTCCCGCGCCCGAGGAACAGGTTAAACCAGGTAATGATGAACATGAGGAAGAAGAGCCCATTCTGGCAGCCGACGAAGTGCGCCCAGAATCAGCATTCCAGCATCCGGCAGTCTCTCCTACTCTTGAGAGAGGTGATAGCTTCGATGAGTTCCGGAGTCGGACTCCTAGCACTGGCCACAGTCGTTCCAACAGCAGATCCACCAGCAATCACGGTAGGCCCGCGTTGGCACGTTGGACCTCGCGTGGCTCAGAGCGGGAAGACCCTCATACGCCTTTGGAGGATGTCGCAGAATATGAGCCTCTATTCCCAGAAGACAAAAACAAGGAAAAGAAGCCCGTGTCGACCGCGGAACGATTCAAGCAACGACCCGAGCTCAAGCATAGGTTTCCAAGCCAGGACATCTGGGAGGATTCGCCAAACAGCTTGCAATTACACGCCACCGTCACGACGCCAGACACACAAAAGCTCGAGTCATTCGAAACGCCAGAGCAGGAATCTATCCGTAGAAGCCAGGCAGCCTCCGTTGACCCTCATGAAGTTGCTACGCATATCCTCGAGTCGGAAGAGCACAAGGAGAATGATACGAAACGTCCCAGTCTCTCTAAACAGAGATTCCCCAGCAAGGACGTATGGGAAGATGCTCCTGACAGCCAACAATTGGTGACCACCGTGAAAGCTCCCGAAGAAGCTCCCCAAGAAGCTCCCCGCGAGATGCCTCAAGAAGCCCCTAAAGAGAGCCCTAAGGAGGAGTTGACTAGCCCAGAGGTGCCTAAAAAGCCAAGCATCCCTGCTCGACCTGCGAGGCGTCCGCAATTAACTCCTGCGGTGGATCCCTCCACCAAGCCAGGAACTTCGCCTACTGAAAAGCGACAGCCACCAAGCATACCCGGTCGACCAAAACCACAAATCCCGATTCATCCAGCTAAGAAGAGTCCTGAAGAGCCAAAGAAAGAGGATCCCAAGGATGTCGCAGCCAAACCGAAGCCGCCGGTCCCAGCCCGTCCTGGTGGCAGCAAGATCGCCGCGCTGAAGGCTGGCTTCTTGACGGATCTTAACTCACGTCTGCAGGGCGGTCCCCCAAAGCCACCAGAGAAGAAGAAGGAAGAGGAACCAGCAGAAAAGAAGCCGCTCCAAGACGCTCGCAAAGGCAGAGCTCGTGGTCCGGCACGGAGGAAGCCTGCTCCTGCGGCTGCTCCTCCTACCACAGCCGCAACGACAACCGAAACTACGGGTGCGAAGCCCCCTACTGCCTCAGAGGTCAAGATTGCGGACGTATGGAATATTTGGCAGATCGATGAAGGTGGTCAGTTGGCCGTGAGTGGGCAAGACGTTAGCAAGAAGCCGGAGCCGGAGCCATCCCCAGAACCATTACAGCCGGTGACAACCCAGCCGGAAGAGCCAAAACCGGAGTCACCCAAGCTGGAGCCATCAAAGACTGAGCAATCAGAGCCGGAGCCATCGCAGCCGGAGATCCCTCCAATGGCCCTTGAGCTGTCTAAGAATGTCGCTGGTGAACCAACCGATCCGGTGCCGTCTCCTAAACCGATAGAAACACCCGAAGCCGAACTCGAGAAGAAGCCAGAACCGGTCATTGAGCCTGTGGCCAAGCAAGAAGAGAACGAATCATCTCCTATTGAATCCGCGGTCCCTGAACCTGAACCGTCGGCTGAACCCGAAATCCCAACCACAGCCAAATCACCGACCACGTCCCCAATCACTGACACACCCGACGCTGAGATCCCAGCATTTGAACCTAAGATCATTGCGCCTCAGGAGACCAACAAGCCAAGTAACGCAAGCCCTGAGTTGAAGTTGGAGAAAACTGTTGAGAGTATGGCCGCATCTGCCGATGGCAAAAGAGAGTCAGACGGTGACATCCAGATTGACCAATGAGGGAAACCATGTCATTCATTTTTAGCAGTCCGGAGTAAGTATTTTTTTAAACGACTTGTATGTGTCCTGTTGTATGCGATTGGTCAGATCCAGTCAGTCCTGTTGGAGTTTGTGTCTACTTCTAGCATTCTTAGTGTCAAAATAAACGACTCTCCCACTCTTGGTGGTTCAATATATTTTATATTTTTTGAATTATTATAGCTCAAAAGTAAAACACAGTATCAAGCCAATTCTAAACGTGTCTGAGCCAGACGGTGTATCAAAAATGCAAGAAGCTAGTAAAAAATCTGCAACGAATCAGCCAACCTCGTTTTTTTTTTTTTTTTTTTTTGTCTTCTTTCTGGTTTTTCTTTTTTATGCGAAACAATGGACTTAGCGACTCGTGTTCAGTTAGCTAGAAAATGGGTGTGATGGGTAATAAATATAGTATCGGAATATCAATCAATTTAGATGGCGCTGTGCAGATGCGAGAAAACTGTTGGGTCACTTAGCAGATTTTATGCAAAGGGAGGAAAAGCCAAAGTCGTAGGGGTTTTCCATGGACGGGGGTTGACGCTGCGACGGCATGATGGTACTCCAGCGACAATTTCATGATGTTATTTTTTCATTGTTTTTATAAGGCGGTTCAAAAAACCGCCTGACGACAAAACGTAGAAACGCACGCACGCGAGCAGGCATTCTGCGAGAGGGAGGGAGAGGGAAAATATCACGCCTCAGCTGGCAGGAAGGTTCTTCAAATCACCCTTGCCCTCCTTGACCCAATCGGGATCAACGAGACGCTCTCTCTCAGCGTAGAGCTGCTTATAGGCACCGCGGATTGTTCCATCACTAACGTGTGCCACCTGGGAGATTTCCTTGGCAGACTTGCCATGTCCCATCAGGTAGGAAGCCATGTAGATGCACGCCGCCACGATAGACAGAGGAGATCGGCCGGCCAAATCACCCATGGTCGTGACGCGGTCGGAGAGCGAAGAGGACACACTCGTGACCTGGAACGGAAGATCGAGCAAGTTACAGAAACGGTTGCAGAGATCACTGGGTTTGGTAGAGGTAGTAGCAGTGTAGGTATCGTTGGGGTCTGGAACACCACCGTTCGACACGACAGTGTTGATCCGTTCGAGGTTCTGATTCGTGAAGAACTTCTCCAGAGCCTTGTAGATACGTCCAATCTCTTTCCTCGTTACTTTTGTAACCGCGAAGATCTCTGTGAAGGTACGAGGAACCTTGCATTGGCGGCAGGCAATGAAAATGCATCCAGCAATAATTACATCCTGCGATTTGCCCTTGAAGGCCTTGGCATCATCAACGACCTTGAACAGGTATTTGGCCGTATCGGCTACATTTTTTTGAATGTTGAAACCATCGCATAGCGCACCAATCTCCTTGTACGCTGCGAGAAGGGCCTTGTTCGCCTTCTCGCTCGACTGTTTGTTCTGAGCCCGATACAAATCGCGGATTTTGCCAGAACCTCCGCTTGCGATTTGTGTTTCCAGCTGGTCCCCATTCAACAACGGATTCGTGGCGTCTCCGACACGAGAAGGGTCGTCGTTGTTCTGATCATCATTGGAGAATGTACGCCATTCGGAGTGCATGTCAACCTCTCGATCCGAGAGCACCAGTCCGCAGGAACCGCAAACCGTCTCGTGAGAGTCAGGAAACTCCAAGTTGGGCGGCATTTCCTTGCACTCAGGACATACGACATGGGCCGAAAGGTTCTTCTTCCATTGATTGGGGTCTTGCTGTGCGGCGGCGGCGGCGGAAACGGCGGCCATTTTCGATTATTTCGGAAGCTGTACCTCCAAAATTCGACTCCCTTTAGATTGTTCGTCCTCGCAGTAGAAAGACGGCGATGGCGTATTAGACCTAAGAAAAGACAATAAAGTCACGTCTTTATGGCACTATGCCTCATGATTCTGTTAGCCAGACTGCTCCCAAGATAGAAATCCATGTTAAAAGAGAAATATGCCATGGTTAGCAAAAAAACTCCCTCATGAACTCTCAAGGGAACCCAGTCAACTGATGCTTTACCTTTCCAGTACGGATAGGGTCCTAGTTCTGCGAACAGGCCCCTGAGTAAAGCACCTTTTCCCAAAGAAATCAAGCCCCCAGAAAAAACCCCAAGAAGTCAGGATTAAACTCGTCCAACCGCAATAAACCAGTCAAGGTCTCCGTAATAGATCGCGATCGTCGATCTCACGAAAGAGAGCAGAGGTCGAGTAAAGCCTGACGTAAAGCCTATGGCGACACCGAGGGATATCGGGCGAGAGCGATATCGGAGTCGTTGAGTCCTCGAAGCGAATGAAGCCGTCTAAATCGATAGAACGGGGTGATCTCGAGGTAACGGCGTCGAGGGTGTTTCCTTTCGACGGGCGGGGTTGGTATTTCGGAGGTGAAAAGAAGAATAAAGAGAAGAGAGAAGAGAAGAACCGAAGGCGAAACTGGACGAGGCAGCAGAGCCGCAGTGCTGAGTCATCGGTGGGCGGTGCCAAGCCGAAGCGTCCCGAAGAGTTGAACCTCGTCGGTGGATGGACGGAACTTCATCTTTCCCACCCTCAGCAGTGTGTGTCTCCTCGTTCCAACCACCAGTCTGCCTGCAATGATGTCTCAGACTCTCAGAGCCTCGGTAAGTTCTCTGCTACCCCTAGGTGATTATATCAATCCGACCGGACGGATTGCTGACGGTAATGGTGGTACAGCGCTCCCTCTTCTCCCGCGCCTCTCGGCAACAGGTTTCTGTCGCTCGCCGCAGCTTCATGAACTCCGCTGTCCGTCGGGGTAGGTGACCCTATTCTAGTTCGATTACAGACATTGAGCCCTTTTCCCAATTCTTATATCGAACCCCATTGTTTTTTTTCCGACACCGGAGGCATTAACATTTACTGCAGCGGACCCCGTTCAGGAGCTCTACCTTCGCGAGTTGAAGGCCTACAAGCCCACCCCCGTCAAGCCCGGTGACGCCGAGGCCCACGTCCACAAGTTTGCCGCCCCCAAGGCTCCCCAATCCCCCGAGGAGGCCAACCTCGCTGGCGAGCTGTCGGCCTACGAGAGCCAGGACGTTGAGGTTGAGGGCCAGGCCGCTAGCGGCGAGGCTACTCCTGTTGAGGAGCACTGGTTCGTTGAGCCCGAGGAGGATGAGGCTCCTGCCCACTAGGTTTACTACGTTTTCGACGCGGACAAAAGAGAGCGTTTAGGACGAATGGGTAACGGGAATAGACCATGAACATCCATTATGTCCTGAATGAACTTGTGTAAATTAAACCTACGGAACAATTGATTTCGTTTTTCAGTCTGTCTTCAATTGGATGGAATAATACCCTTGTGTCTCCTATGGAGACTTGGGTGGGATGGAGCTTGAACATTGATAAAGCCATTGGTATCAAGGGAGACGAAAAGTTGTTTATTTCAATATCGAAGAGAAGAACCAATTATGTACTCCGTACCGGCAACACCATATGAATATCCCACCGCATCATCGCTTTCAAGTACGGAACACTCTCTGGTCCGGACCGAATAATGCACCGGGAACTCTGACGTGCTCGTATTCTACTTATGCACGTACGGGGCACGCAGTAATACTCTCATGCAGGTAGGTATTATGCCAAGGAAAGTCAATGATTGAACTCTGAGGCAGGGGAGTTGTCTAATTCTTGAGGAATGCAGCCAATTGCGTTATCTGGCCATGGCTCAATGTGACAGCTCCAGAACGTTCCTCACCAGACCGCCATGAAGCATTTATTCAATTAGCTGAGGAAAAAAATTATACTCTGTACTTCGTGGGAATGATCTCAATGCGAGATCTGTCCAAGATGGTGCGTGGGTAAAGTCCGGAGTTCGACAGCGAATATCCGTCAACACTGTTTTACGTACTGCGGTACCTGAACGGAATAATGGACAGACAAGTATTATGAAGTACGTACGGCTGAGTAGTACGCGGGTGTACGGAGTAGTAGCCTTCGCAAAAGCCCTCATAGGAACAGTTCAATATGTCTCCCTTGAAACAACTGGAATGCCGGGGGTAAAGAGTGGCTGGCTGTATATGTATGCGGCCAGAGTCCATTCCGGAGATCCTGAGAATCCAATTAACCACTGGTATGACTGATCTGACGGTCGATGGAACTGACATTAGTGGTTTTGTGTAAGTGCATCTGCGCATAGTATTGTGCATGATGCTGGTTCGACCTTACTTGGTCAAGGAATGGATGGAACAGAGAATGATCGCCGTCAATAGTCGGAGTAGATCCATTCGAGGGCTTCATAGTTAGGATAGTTTGGCATAGCCATAATTCTTTTTCTTTGATCTTGTTCGTATTCCAGCAATGGCCGGAGATTGGCATTGTCTTGGACGGGTAGACAAAATTCACAGTGAAAAGAACAACTGCGATTGTATCGGAAGCCACAAGCGCCAGCATTGGTCAATTGCCTTACTGTCATGACAGAATTATGCTATTATTGATGCTGCAATAATAGCACTGTCTATTTATGTTTGATCTTTTTGTTATATATATGGGAACCTGGAACTGTTGCTGTTGCATGTCTGTACCGTAATGTATGATACTGTACCTACACAACATCAACATCAACATGACATTATTATTATTGTACTGGTACTCAGTAAAACAGCTACAGAGTACTCTAGCGTATTCGTATAGAAAATCTCTGCTTAAACAGACTCTAAAAAGGTATTTAGTTCCGAGATCCAAAATGGCCGCAGGATCTCAGTTTATCCACGGGTCAGCCTCTTAGCCTCGCAGGGCCTTCCGATCCAGGGCAGCGGTAACGATTGTGACGGTATGGTAAATACCAGGACCCTGGTAATCTACAGAAACATCACCAGAAGGGTCGGTAGAGAATAACAGCCTTGGTTATCTTTCTTATAAGTGCAAATAGACATATTTTTATTCTCTTTTATTCCTTCATTCTTTGGTCATATCTGAGAAGAAAAGAAACAAAACAAAACAAGGGTCTACGCTGTATCTCTGTACACAGAGAGAACTCCGCACCCCATAAGACGATCAGCTTCTCTGCGGCTTCTGCTGAGCTTCGTGAATCTTCAATTCTTTCTGCTGTATTTCCTCTTCTGTTCTTTTGCTTGTTTTTTCTTCTCTTTATCCTTCTCTCTCTCTCTTCTTCTCTTGTCTGTTATATTCAACCCCATTGTCCTCTATTTAATCTTCCTAATTCCTCTCTCTCTCTTTCTCCTTTTCTCTCCCCTAATATTCTCCCCTCCACTCATTCAGAACCTCCTCCCGGAAAGGGTAAGCCCCCAGTTCCGTCCCTGCCTAGCCTCTTCCTTCTATTTTCCCCCGTCAGCTGCCGTCAGCTGCCGTCAGTTACGGCGGTGTGACTGGCTATTCTTCCTTGAGTTCCGTGAATCTCTACCATCGGAATTGTCTGTTGACTCTTCCAGCCGCCTGCCAGCCGCATACTCCGTACCGTACATTCCGAATGACAGACCCGATTCCCCCAAAGGAGTGAGACGCCAGCCTAGCTTCTTTTTTCTCGCGAATTTGCTTGGAAAGCGCTCCTGAGTAGCGCGCTTGGTTGCCTCTCAATTTCTTAATTATTACACCTTTCTTTTCTCGTACAGTCTGTCTACCCGCTCCGCCAACACATACCCCGTCAGCCCTCGAATACCCACACTCTCTTTACCACCGGACTCTCTTTCCAAATGCTGTTGCTATTCTTCTACGTGCGCTGAATTTCGACCTCTTGCAGATATTATTGTGCATGGAGGAGCTGGTCTCTCCATTGCCAATACTCAGCTGCGGCGCAACACGTCCTCTTAAATCCCCTTGACGGGGCCCCGACATGAACACACACCTCTGCTCTCCTACCATCACTTCGCGCCAAACCGCTAGGAGTCGCTGTGGTCGTCATTGATCGACCATGTCGGCATCCTCTCCTGATTTGTTGAACCAGAGCAACCAAGAGGAAAATGTCTTATCTCGTGCCGCTAGTTACCAGAATCTTCCTGAGGCCATTAAGACCCCGGTCTCACCACCACTGCGAAGAACGTTTTCAGACTTGACCTCTACCCACCAATCCCCGTCTCCGACAAAAGAAGATGTCGCCGCCGGCAAAGATATTCTGCGGCGCACTTCCCTGCGCTCCCAAAACAGGGCTGGGGGTTGCTCGCGCAGGTCAGGATCAATGGACGAACAAAAGCAGGTGAATGCACCAACGCATGATTCGCAGGATACGCTCATGACAGTGCCTGAGACAAGGCCTCCAGAGCCCGTGGCCCGGCCCTCCAAGACCCGTGCGGTGTCTGGAAGGTTGGTTAACCTTGCGCGCAGACCATGGGCCTCTGACTCGCCGTCTCGACCAGCGTCTCCATCTTCAACCAAATCAACCAAATCAACCAAATCAACCAAATCATCCAAATCCCGCGCCTCACCAACAGAGGATCAATCGCCCACAAGCCCAGATCAAGGTCCCAGCACCGATACAGACACTCAACCACTCTCTCGCAAGCGGACACTCCTAGGCAAGCGGCCACGGCGTCCAATGGTGGCCGTGGTGACACATGGTCGCAACGATAGCGTAGACTCGCCAAGCAGCTCTTCAGTGAATTCGTTGCGGGCCAAAAGCTCCCTGGAAAAGCTCTCTGCGTCTCTCAATGTCTCGACCCCGGTCCTGCCACCAATGCCAAAGGGAGCGGCCGCCACTGCCGCAGCCCTGTCCGGCACCAGCATGGATCCTCCACGGAAGAAGGATGACCTATGGGGCATCTTTCGCGGACTGGAGGCAGATTATCAAAAGTGAGTGATTGCTTTTTGTTTGGCTTGCTCATCGACGTGACAGTAGGCTAAATGATGACCTTGTTTAGATTCCAATCCAAATCGAGCGCCTTGAAAGCCAATGTCATTCGTTCCTCCCTGATACCGTTTCTCAGCCGCCACCAACTTCATTCCTGTAAGAACTTGCGAGCCGAAGATCTGGACCGTCGAGTAAACATCCTCAACAAATGGTGGACTGGTTTGCTGGAGATGCTCAATGGCAGACATAACCAATCAATCTCTGGTACCGATCGACCGGTGTACCTGGAGGCTGTGGTGGGAGTTATGACCCGACCGGAGTGGAGGATCGCGTTCCCATTATCCCATCCCAGCGAGAGTCTGCCAAAGTCGTTACAACATGCCGCGACTTCCATATCGGACAGTTCGGAGCGATCATCCGGCTCGGATTTCCTTCTTGAGTCGATACACCACAACATCCGGAACATATTCATCCAGAATCTATTGTCCCAGATGGCCTTCGTCGTGGAACGGATGTCCATGAGACATGCTCCCGCCAGCTTGGTAGCGTTCTGTGGAAAGGCGTGCGCCTATGCCTTCTTTTTCTGCCCAGGTGTGGCAGATATCCTGGTCCGCTTATGGAACACACCTGCTAGCATCTACCAACGGATATTTGCTGAGTCGAGTGTAGACAGAAGTAGCACCACGCGCTTGCTTACCCAGGATCTGGCCCTGAGCTTTCCCACGGCCTTGCGGCCATTATCTTTCCACTCCCATGCTTCCCTAGTGCGGCATCTCCGCCAAAAGCCCGAAGCTCCTTTAAACACCAGCCATATTTCATGGCACGGTCCTTGGATCTCCCGATGGTGCGGCCGCGACACGGATCTGTTCTTCGTCTTTGTCAAATTCGTACACATATTATACGCGGATTCGATACCGCGAGGGATTGAAAAGGGAAAGCGAATCCTGGCTCCGGGCTTACTTCCAATCCATGCACAGTTGCTCGTAGTTCTGGAAGACACGCTGCACAAGCAGTCCGCTTCCCAGATTCCCGATAATTCTCATACAGCAGCCGCCATTACCTTTGACGACTTCATCGAGGGTGCCGATGCTTCGGTTTCGGCCCTCCCCTTAGGTGGTGCCAACAGTCACCGCTCTATGGCAGAGAATCGTCTCATTATCCTTCTTCGGGATTTCCTCTCGGAATCGTCTGTCGAGCCGAATCATGCGCGATTGTTGTATGCCGAGTCCTTCTGCGGGATAATGAAGGTGGCTGCTCGAAGAACATCTCTGTATGATCATAATGCGTGCTTCACGATGTGTGACTTCATGGAGGAGGCCATTCCCATAATCACCAAATACTCGCAGTCTGTCGAGATGGTACTGCTTGATTGGCCATTTTGGCTGGACGTGTGTCGACAAATGATACAGAGTAACAATTCTCTCACTGAGGTCAAGGTGTTCTCGTTCCTCTTCTGCATGTGGAATACATGGGCTGCATCTGAGGAGCGAAAAGCAGACCTTTGCCTGGGCTTCTTATTGCATGATGATTGGTTTTACCAATATTTCAACCACTGGAGCCCGATGATTCGTTCGTATTTTCATCGCCTGGTCTGCTGGAGGATAGCCAGATTCAACGAGGAACCGTCGCCACTCGACTCGTAAGTTTGTCCCCTTTTTTCTATTTATAGCGTCCAGTCACTGAACTATGCCGTACAGGGCCATTTATGAGGCATTGGCAAACAAGCTGCATCGGATGTGGGAACATTATGTGGCCTTTCAAACGAAATCTACTGAGGAACATGTTCCTCCACTCTCGTCTGCACCCTGCACCCCGGCTCCCGGGCGTCGGATCATCATTATTCGTTGTGACAATCAACTGTCACCGGCCAACTTATTCGTCTCCTTCGATCGCGTTGTACCCCCTGCCCCATCGGAGCCTGCTGCGAAGCCGAGGAAAAGCAGCAGTAATTCTTCGACTTCGGAATCTTCTCCTGATCCACCACCACCTCCCAAGAAGAAATGGAACCTCTTGAAAGCTATGTTCGGTTCCTCTTCCAGCTCGAAGTCTTCAGATGCCCAGGCTAGTAACAAATCGGACGAGACGGACACCCACACCCCCGATACCACATTAAGTACTGACAAGTGCTTGGATGGTCATCCGCAATCTCAGCCGACTTCGAGCGAGCCTCCACCACCAAAGCCAGTACATCAGCCTTTCTTTTTCAAGTTCTCGCTGGAATGGATGGATCGACCCCACTGGCCTGGAAAAAACAGGCGTCTTTTCCCTCCTTCTCTGCCAGCAGCTGCGCAAATCCACCTACAACAACTCCGCCAATCCAGAGTCTCTCAATCTGAGTCTGGTGCATCGAAGGATGTCCCGCGAACTGAAAAGGAAGAAAAGGACGACACGGAAGATGGTGATCAGGACGCGTCTCCTACAGACGAGCATGCACAACCCCCTCCACCTCCTGCGAAAGATCCTGTCGTCCCGTACCAAGTCCCCAAGGCTGCTGCATATGACAAGCTCGTGACTAGCAAATATGTTGGTCGTGCGCTTGCAGAATGGGCTCTAATTGTGTCCGAACACGATAGCTTCTTTGCACGCAGAAGGGACGAAGGCGTCCCTTGCGACCGGTTGGTCGAGACTCCAATGCTAAGCGTTGAAAACATCAAGAAATAAGCAGAGCTACCAGCGGCGAACCTCTTACACGACAGATTTGTGTTTCGTTCATTTACATTGCGCTCTTGATTTGGGTCCACGGATAGACTTGGAACATTTCTTGCATGAATATTTCCTTTTAATAACTTGTCTTACTTTCCCTTCTCATCTGGCACGCGGGAGGTTATCCGTTTTCTTAAAAAAGGGGAATGGGTCATCTTCTCTACTTATCAGCATTTCTCACACTACTGTATATAATAATGTCTACTTGATATGTATCATCGGTGTCATCGGCATGGAGTTATAGGTGTGGCATTTCTCAGATTTGTTGCTTTTTTATTTTATTTATTTATTTATTTTTTGTTTTTTCCTCTGGCATATTCAGTTTCAATCTCAGGTCAGCGAAGCATAGCATAGTGCAAAGCTATTTAACTCTTTTCTGGCGTCAGTGACTGGAGCGTTGCACCCGTAGGTTTGAGTAGCAGGGCTAATCTATCCCTCTTTTAATCAGGTGGGAAATGAACAGAAGAGCAAAAGACCGAGTCTATCTCGAACAATTCTTCCATGATTAATACACCCAAGACTAGCTACAGCGATCTAGCTAGCAATTCTATGACGAGATATGGAATCGAGAAATCGAGGCACCTAGTTATACATGTATGTATGTATGTATGTTATGTTACTGTTACATGTTGATAAAACCAGGTTAAATCAAGTCTAGTCGAGTAAATCGCAACCAGAAAATGAACCATGTACCTACCGTAATCCCTAGAACGATGAAAATAATGAAATATATGAAAAAAATGAAGAAACGGAGTGGTGCATGTGTAAGTCAAAAGAATCCCAGACACCAGACCAGATGTAGACCAAATTAGGGTGTACAAGAAAGGTGAAAAGTGAAAAATGATGCAAGTTTCAGGGCGCGAAAGAGAAATGGGAATAGAGGATAGAGGATGGAGGATGGAGGAGTCTTTGTACAAGATAGATTCGAGTCAAGAGGAGAAGGGGTCGGATGGATTTCTGATAGGAGGGAAGGAAAGGAGAGAGAAGGTGGCGGAGAAAACGGTTGATTCAGCGAGAAAAGAAGGTCGAGGCTATGGTTTATGGAACAGACTATCGCTCGCATCAACGATAATACCGGCGATCCGATCAACCCACTCCTGGGTCTGTGTCCAGTTGCGCGTGTTATCAATGACATCGCGAATAGCCGGGAAATAAGCCTCATCGTACCCCGACCACAGCTGAGGTCCGAAGAGGACGTGCTTGAATTGTGTGCGGTTGGGGATCTGTACTTGTTAGAAACAATTCTTTCATGAGGGGATATTTGGGGGGGAAACGTACTCCACCACCCTCTCTGAGATCGAGAAGATTACTTTCGAAAGTTGCCATACGCGCATTATGCACCATTCGTTGGATTCCCAGGACATTGTTCTCGTATCCGCCTGAGCCCCAGACGGCGTCGTGCCATGCGTCGGACCACTGCTGGAATTGTTGTGAGTCTTGTTGGAATTTCGTGGCTGCGTCGTACAATGGCTCGAGGTTGACTGTTGCGTCGCGGGCAGTGTTGCCACC
Organism: Aspergillus glaucus CBS 516.65; assembly: GCF_001890805.1. NCBI lineage: Eukaryota > Fungi > Ascomycota > Eurotiomycetes > Eurotiales > Aspergillaceae > Aspergillus > Aspergillus glaucus. The sequence continues at coordinate 761,986 of NW_019170459.1, read as the reverse complement.
GTTGGCAATAGGGACCTCCTTTGATTTGGCGTACTCTTCCAACCCCGTGACATATCCTTTGAGGTTGCTGGCATACGCCTCCAGGTCGAATGGGAGGACAGGGCTATCAGCAAGCTGGACGAGCAGTAACCCCCAGAACTGGCCCAGGACCTTGTGGTACTGGAAACTTGGGTCTCCGAATCGTTCCATCCAGTCGAAGTTCTCGTAGCAGCTGTGGTAGGGGTATTTCTCGCCGGTGAAACCAAAGTCGATACTGGATGTTCCGGCTAGGTCCTGGAAGGCTACGTAGTCGCTTCCTGCACCTAGGCCAGCCAGTTTTTTTTGCTTTTCTTCCCATATTTCCTTTAGCGTTTTGTTGGCGAAAGGGTCTGAGATACGGTTGAGAATTTGCAGCATAACGCGCTGGAAGACAGGTGAAGCAGAGGCATAGAAATCTGAACCACTCACGCCTGTGTCAACATTGAGATAGGCGAATGCATTTTCGCGGATTTCTTTGATGTCTTTCTCGACGTGTTCTGTCGAGCCGATGAGGTTGTATTCTTCTCCGTCCCAGCTGGCGAATTCAATCGTTCGCAGCGGACGCCAGCCAAAGCTAAGCAGTTCTCCAAAGATACGGGCAACTTCGAGCATTACCGCTGTGCCACTGCCCGGGTCGGAGCTACCTAAGCACCAAGAGTCCCGGTGGTTGCCAACGATGATTTTCTTCTTGGGCTGTTCAAGGCCGGTAATTCGCCCGATAATGTTGTAGATGGGTTGTTTTTCTACTTCATCCTGCATGTTCATCAGGTTGATGCTGGGCGAATTCTTGTCACCCGTCCACCACTGCGGTACATCGGGGACTCCGCCAACCCATTTTGGTGGTACCTTGGAGCCGTGGCCTTTGAGGACCTGCAATAACCGTTGCGCGTCGCGCGAAGCAATAGGAATGCTCGGGATACCAACCAACCCAGAACTCTCTTCTGGCTTGAGTCTTCCTTTCTCCCCAGCAAGTGAGGGAAATCCAGGCGTGAGTACATCACCCACCACCCACGACATCAAGCTCACGGCGCCTCTCTGCACTCCGTCGGCCGGCATGAACCTTCCGTTAGGATAGGCAGGACCTCGAACGAATCCATCTTCCGACGGGTCAGAGTAGATGATACAGCCAGCTGCACCGGCAAGTTCCGCCGCTTTGACCTTCAACGCCCGGTCCGTCTCGGAACCATAGTAGCGAACCAGTGCAATAGAGCCTTCCACTGAGACGCCCTTATCGGCGAGCAGCTTGAAGTCTTCGCGCGATCCGTAGTTTGCGTAGATGAGGTGGCCTGTCACGTTTCCGCTCTTGGAATGCCCATGAAACACGGGTACCTCGCGATCGTCTTCTTCAAGCGTCGCTTCCCAGGCCAGATCGGGCGGGTCGACAATGGCCACCCGGCGACCATCCTGCTGGGGGTAGTTCAGATAGACCTGGAATTCCTCCCTCTCGACCTCATCGAAACCTGCGCTGCGGAACTCCTGCTCGATCCACTCTGCCAGCACGAAGCTTCCCTCTGTACCGGCCATGTGTGGATAGTTTGTCATTTTCCTCAGATTCTCAGCGATGTTGGTTTCGTTGACTTGGCCCTGGATGAAGTTCTCGATTGACGACGAGCTAAACGACTGACCAATGATAAATCGCGTATTCATGCTGAAGATGTCGGAAATGAAAAAGATGTAGACCATAGAAACCACCAGCAGCAGCCCAAATAACCGCAACATGACAATACATCCCTGTCCCTGAAACCTCGTCCTCGCTTCGTTGAGATCGATCGTCCAGCGGAAGTTCGGTAATAACCGGCGCAAAGGGAGATGGATCGCAGAAAGCTTTCGCGTCAGAGTACTAAACGGTTTCGCAAATCGATTCCGTAACCGCGAGGCTCGCTGCGACGAAGATGATTGTTGCCCGCCATCCTCCACATCCATCTGATCCAATTCCCGCTGTAGTTCCTCCAACGACCCCCTATCGGAACCTGAAGCGGCGGAGTCGAGATCATCCAAACTGTTCCGGGCGGATTCGACGGTGGGCGGGTGGTATCCACGCGGAAACGATCGAGGAGGCGGGGGGTTCCCATTGTTATCCCGGGTTACGTTTGCATCGTCATTGTTATTGTCGTGCTGGTGCAGTAGGCCTTCTCGTTCAGCATCGTCGCTAGCCTCGCTTCGATCCGGGTGTGACCGCGAAGAACCGGGGCGGTTGCCGATGGCCTCATCGTAGGAAGGAATGGGGAGAGCTTGGTAATTGAATTTCTTATCGCCCATGGTGGACGGAAGTCGGGGGCTCCGGGGAGCAGCAAAGGAAGCTGGACAGAGTCACGGACGCTGAACTAAACGGGATCATGATCTGATCGAGAGAAAAGGAGTGACAGTCTGGGCGACCATGCTCGAGCGAGCGATAATCCAGATATTTAGAGAGAGGGGGTAGAAAAGAAGGATGATAGTTGAACAGTTGGAGGAGGTGAGGACGGAAACTGGATGCCTCCTGTTCAGTTCCCCAGAACACCGCGTGGCGCAGACCCACCGCCAAGTGACAGAAACGGCCAACTGGGGTGACATGTACCAGGGGTATTGTGGCTGTTAGAGGCTCTCGTAGCATTCTGTTCTCTTCTTCTGTGGAATATGTTGTTTTATTCAAGGTGGCTGTTATAGCGCGATGTCGATACTCCGTGCTCTCCGGTCAGGTTGATCTATAAACCACGGATGGACAAGGCTGTATATCATTGAATATCACCATCTCGGTCTAGAACTACTGGAAAATCTTTCGAGATCTAATACTATTATTGCTCCCTCATCTTTTCAAGCCCGGGGACCGCCCAATCTCTCATCCATCTAGATCCCATCACTTCCTCGGCAGTCAACCGCTCCTCAGGACGAAAGACCAGCATCGCCCGTAACATCGCAACCAAAGCATCTCTCTCCCCGTCCCTAACCTTCTCTATCTTGTCCCTCCGTCGCGGCTTCTGTAGACAACTCTCAAAACGCTCACTCCATGCACTGCCTGGGCCCTAGGGGTTCATCCGTGTACCATCCTCATTGAACCACTGCGAACGCGCATCGAACCCCCAGTAAGGAGAGGCTGATTGTCAAGACGCTCAATAGACTCGTAATATGGCTCGTTGTACTTGGTATAGAATTGGTCTGTTGAATAATTATCAATTGCTTTGGGGAGACGAAGCATCAAACAGACTCATAAACGCAGGTGCAGCTACAAGGCATTAATGTTCACCATTGGGCTCTTTAACCGCAAATTCGTCTAGAATTGAAGGGGCATGGGCCTTTCCAGGATGTACGCTGGAGAATCCCCCAGAATCCAGTTGGCGTAGTATATCATTTTCCTGTCTGCTGCTATCGGCAGTCAAGGTCTTGATGGCAACATACCCGCCAGCTCGCTCGTCTCTCGCCAGCCATATTGTTGAGTATGCGCCAAAGCCCAGCTTGTGTATATATGGTAGTGGTTATGGAGGCAGTCACCAATTTTCACTGGATGGTAGCCTCCAGCGTGATATCCTTCTAGTCTTTCCACACCTTCAATGAGCCTGTATTGGAAATAATTATTTGCAACATTGCTGCTGGCCCTTGTACGATACCTGAACAACTTTCGAGTCTGTGGGAAAGAGAAAGAGGGGAACCGGAGCCTGTGAAGGTGGAGTCTGTTCATGATAGGTTTGAGGATAAAGAGAATGGATTCTGATGTATATCCAGGATTGACTCGGATCGAAGGATGCATATTTCCTGGATCCAATTGATAGAATGGACCCAGAGAATGTGGGATGGACAGTAGCATCTTAAGTGCTTCTATATAGGTAGATTCCGGACAGGAGTACTCGATATAGAAGACTCGACCGACTCCGTAGACTCGGGGACAATATGGTGGATCCGGAGGCGATTAGACAGCCTGACAAGAACCCAGAAATGATCCAGACATCCTAAACAGGCAGAGAGACATGCGCAACATGACGGGAGAAGCCGCGAGCCAGGAAAACTGGTGATCATACGTTCTCCGTACCTCCGTACCTGCTGGATGGATCCACTGATAAGATTGATATGGATTTCGTCCCTCTCTGCACTCACTCCTCACTGTACGCAGTAGCAGTATACATCTTTTCTCTTCTCTTCTTTATGAGATTAACCCGATATCAACCATGGCTAGTACGAAGACCGTATGGAGGAGGTTAGCGTGTGGAACGGCACCGAAAAAGGCCAACAAAACTCCAACTCAACATTGTCCGTCGGGATGCGTTCTGCGGCGTATATCAGAGTATAGTGAGCATAGTCGGTGTGGATGCGAATTTCAGGGGGGGGAGGGGGGAAATGGGGGAAGAACAGTTGGATTCGCAATAACAAATAGGCTAGAGATATAAAGAGGCTGCTGTCCTCCTCGAAAAGCGCTTTCGATCCGTGGTGATTTCGCTGGTATTACATATCTGGTGCTCCGTCGAGTGTCCTCCAAAAAAATTTCAAAGACAACAGCTGGTCTCCTTTTATATTTCGCTTGTCCCTCAAAATATTTTCTTTTTCTTCTCTCTCTATTCTCTTCACTTCTCTCCCACATATCCCACATAACTAATACATACTACCCAATTCCTCCTTCTATTTACTCTATTTACTACCGCCACCATGTCCGCCCGCCCCCAGAACATCGGTATCAAGGCCATTGAGGTCTACTTCCCTCGTCAGGTATGCTTTTTAATACAGGAATAAGGTCAAATTCATACTAATTTCTTCACAGTGCGTCGACCAGGCTGAGCTGGAGAAGCACGATGGCGTTAGTGAGGGAAAGTACACCATTGGTCTCGGCCAGACCAAGATGAGCTTCTGTGATGACCGTGAAGGTGTGTGTTTACATTCTCAATGGCTAGTAATGGCAGCATACTGACAATATTGTGACTAGACATCTACTCCATCTCCCTCACCACCCTCTCCTCCCTCCTGCGCAAGTACGAAATCGACCCCAACTCCGTCGGTCGTCTCGAGGTCGGTACCGAGACCCTCCTCGACAAGTCCAAGTCCGTCAAGTCCGTCCTGATGCAGCTCTTTGCTCCTCACGGAAACACAAACATTGAGGGTGTCGACAACGTCAACGCCTGCTACGGTGGTACCAACGCTGTCTTCAACAGCATCAACTGGATCGAGTCCTCCGCCTGGGATGGTCGCGATGCTGCTGTTGTCTGCGGTGACATTGCCCTGTACGCCAAGGGTGCTGCCCGTCCTACCGGTGGTGCCGGTTGTGTGGCCATGTTGATTGGCCCTGACGCCCCCATTGTCTTCGAGCCCGGTCTCCGTGCTAGCTATCTCACTCACGCCTACGACTTCTTCAAGCCCGACTTGGCCAGCGAGTACCCCGTCGTTGATGGTCACTTCTCCCTCAAGTGCTACACTGAGGCCGTCGATGCCTGCTACAAGGCCTACAACGCTCGCGAGAAGACCCTCAAGGCCGCCAATGGCACCAATGGCGTTGAGCAGGACGACTCGAAGACCCCTCTCGACCGTTTCGACTACATCTGCTACCACGCCCCCACCTGCAAGTTGGTCCAGAAGTCTTATGGCCGTATGCTCTACAACGACTACGTGGCAAACCCCTCTCACCCCGCCTTCGCTGAGGTCGCTCCTGAGCTGCGTGACGTCGAATACGAGAAGACTTTTGCCGATAAGAACATCGAGAAGACCTTCATGGGTCTGACCAAGAAGACCTTCGCTGAACGCGTGCGTCCCGCTCTGGATGTTGCCACTCTTTGCGGTAACATGTACACTGCTACCGTCTATGGCGGTCTTGCCAGCTTGATCTCCAACGTGTCTTTCGACCCCAGCCAGGCCACGCGCATTGGTTTCTTCTCGTACGGTAGCGGTCTTGCTAGCTCGATGTTCAGCGCCAAGGTTGTCGGTGATGTGAAGTACATGGCTGAGAAGCTTGACCTCCACAACCGCCTGAACAGCCGCCACGTCCTGCCCCCTCAGGCTTACGATGACATGTGCCTCCTGCGTGAGCACGCTCACTTGGCCAAGAATTTCAAGCCCTCGGGCAACCCTGAGACCATTGTCTCTGGCTCCTACTACCTGACTGAGGTGGACGACATGTTCCGCCGGAAGTACGATATCAAGGCATAAATTGTTTTCTATGATTCCCCTCCTAATATTTGTTTTGAATTATACTGTTTTTACGAATTTGTTTCTTGGGACATGAACTTTTCAAATGTCGCAGAATGGAGTGTTGATGAGAATTTGGCATTGTTTTATACCAGAAGGAGAAAGGATACTGTTAGATACGGCGCTGGGATATTCCGGGTTTATGAGCAGTTTAGGATTCTGTCTTGCTGTCCATAATACATTAATCAAGCTATTGCTACGACATTTCATTGTTACCCGTAGAGTAATATGTAACTGCACCTCTTCTCCATCCACCATTCTCTCAACTCTCGTTTAAAGCGTGCATCTTGCAACGAGCAGATCTAACTAATTAGTTCATTATGAAAAAAGAAACCAATTAATAATATTAATGAGACTGACCCATAAGTTCTTTTTTTGCACGCATCGACCACTCAGCGAGCTTGACGCCGGCGCTGCATCTCCGGCGCGTAAACCAAACCACCTCTCATATTGCGATATTTGGTGTATTTTAAGAAAAACCAGGATGATTTTCGAAACACTCGCATCTACAGTACCGGTTCCTGCGGCTGCATTGTTTTCTTCTGCTGTGCTCTGAACAGCGGTTCCTGACGCACCGGCCATTCGACGTCGGCGCTAAGAGAGATGAACCCTTCTCTCCTGCCACAAGCAGACACTTAAGGAAATATTATCGTCCATTACATTTCAATCTTGCCGCCGGCTGATGAAGATCAGAGGCGTGACGCCGGCTTTGTGTCCCTAAATTAGGGACATTTCTCCAAGAATAGCACATCAATTGTTACCGAATATAGCGCTTCATGACGAACAATGTCTATTAACAATCGCTGCATATTGCTGCTAGAATGCTGCAGAAACGCAGCAGATGCAAAAAAATAGCAGCAACTTGACGCGCGACTGTAACATGAAACGATTTGCGCCGGGATGTGGAGGTTCTGTCTACTGCATTCTGGCATATTGACTGTTCGCGGTTTACCTAGTATGGGTTTCTCTTACCTATATTGGACGTCGAAGACGCCAGAGATATGGGGATCGAGGTTATGGGCGTCACGATGGAGGGATTTCGTGTGTTTCATGTTTTCCAGGGTTCTGTGCCTGGCGATACGTTGAATTCGTTCCTTTTTCTGTTGAGTCTTGCTCGCTGAGCGCATCAAGGCTTCTTGAGGAGGAGCATTTATATCCAAGCGATGTCCTCTGGTATCTGGCAGTTTGATTTCTGAATCAGTCCAATTAATCGCACTGGCCATTGTTTGGCTCTGAGAGCCCTGTTCTATTTTATACAAGACTGGCTGCTTGTTTTATTGTTTAATTTCTTTCTGCACTGACAGGTCCTGAGACACCACAGGAAGCTGGTACTTCCTATCACTGCACCTGAACATTCATACTTTTCAAACCGCTGCCAATATGTCTGTTCAATACGCCTACTGCCGTCCGACAACACCCCCGGGCGTCCCATTGAGCGCGGCCCATAGTCGACATGCTTCAGACTCCTCCGTGTACTCCACCGATGCTTCGTCCCCTTGGTCTGCGACGACATCTGCAACTAGCCCTGGCGGCTCACCACCCCGGAAGCTTCATCACGGACCAGCACTTCTCCCTAAGATCCGGCCTCAGGATGTCGTGGTTGAGCCAGCTCCTCTAGCTGGATCGCAGCGTCAACGTCGCAACACACGGAATTCACCAGCTCCCTTGCCGTACGTTCATGAGAGCTCAGGGGCTCAGCGGAGCGCTTATCTCGCATCTCCGGCTGCTCCGGGGTACAGCTCAGGCAATGGCGTGGCTCTGTTGTCGCCAGTGAGCATCACATCCTCGAACAAGCGCAAGGCATCCTCTTCGCCTGAGGGTCACTCTCGGCATGTATCTGAATCGAGGAACCGTGAGGCGATGCTGGAACGATACGGTTATCCAACATACCGACAGCTGCCCAGGTACATTGTTCCGTCTACACCAGCGACTCCGAATATTGTTGTGCATCCACCGTACTTGCAGCAGCGCTCGACGGCGGAATACACTCACCAACAGCCACCTGTGGCGGCATCGAAGACGCCGCAGTACTATTACCAACATCCACACACCCAGAATATCCATCCCTACCCCGCTGGCTCTGTCTATCGCCCTGAGGAAGTGCAAGAGTCAACAACAACAATGCTGTCGTACCTGACGGCACCTACACAGGCAATCAAGCTGGTGCGAAACGTCAACGTCGTGCCAACTAGAGGAATGCACGATTACTTCTGGTGGGACATCCGCAACCTACGCAGCTGGATATCATTCCAACCCTCCACATTCGACTCAATCGATTGTCTGACAAAACTCCTAACGACGGAAATTCCGTCATACCTCACCCCGCCGACTATGGTCCATTCATCACGTCTCGCACCTGAATGCGAAACCACCTTAATCGGTTTGGTAAACGACATCTACGCACCACGTGTCAATGCAGCGCTGGCTGTATCCCAAGGCCACAACCACTTGCGGCTTTACGCAGCACCCGGAGTGCGCACTTCAGTCAACAAGAACTACGGCGGACCGCACTTCCTCGCCAACTACTCCACCGACACGGACCAGACAAGCTCAGGTCTACCTCGGGGTCGACTCGTCGGGATAGTTAGAAGCTTTGACCGGTGGAACACGGGGATGCGCAAGGAAGCTGAACCAAGACGGGTCGAGTACCTTAACGGTCTTGCGCATCTACAGAGATGCATGCGCGAGCACGGATGCCGGTACGGGTTCATCATGACCGAAATAGAACTAGTCTGCGTACGCGCAGGCTGCGACAACGGCGACGCCGAAGCAGTCCCATACTTCGGCTTCCTCGAAATCTCCCCGCCCGTCCCAACCAAAACCTCTGACGATGATACCCGATTCCACTCCCCCGCCCTATCAAGCACCGGCACAGACGGCCTCTCATCCTCAACCTCGTCCACCCGCAGCCGCAGCAGCAGCCACTCGCCCGTCCCTGACCGCACAACACACCCATACTACACTGCAAATACAAATCCACAAACCCTCGATGTCCCTCTAACAACAACCCTAGCACTCTACTTCCTCCTCATGCTCTCAAAGGACACGCCGCTGCCCTCACAGCCGTCACCGCACGTCAACGTCGGCGGACCAGGCGCGCTTACCCGGCAGAAGGTTCTGTCAGAGGGCAGGGATAAGTGGATTCCGAAGGTGCATGCTGGGGAGACGAGAGATGCGAAGAGAGTTAGGGGGTGGGTGTGGCCGGAGGATCCGTGGCATAGACGGGAGGGGGGTGGAGTGTCGTCGAGGGGGAGGGGGAGGGCGGCTAGTGATAGTAATGGGGAGGAGGGTGTGAGAGTTAAAAGGTGGCATAAATAGATTCGCTCGTTAAATAATATTTCCTTTGTTGTATCTAAAATTTCTTCTAATGATCTGTATCTAAACATGTACAGCAAAAATGTAGGGCAGTAGGGCATGCTGCACATAAACTCGTGTCATGGAATTAGACACGGAATTGAACTTATTATTGCTTCATAGTATCACTCAAGTAATTGATCGACATTAACAAGCAATCCTATTACACACTAACACCCCATCTATACAACCCTCAAGGTCCCCCAACAATGAACACATTCGATTCCAATCCACAAGGACCTTGCGATCACCCCGGCACGAGTACCTCAGTAGATAGCCATATAAAGCATGCCTACACCCCAAACTAAATACCTTTAACCACTTCTCAAACGCATACAATATAACATCACGATACACCATACGAAATGACATCCTTCCCCGACCTCCTCGACGTCCTCATCATCGGTGCCGGCCCCTGCGGCCTCGCCGTCGCCGCACGCCTCCACGAAGAAACGCCCTCGGCCATGTTCACGGACGAAGAACACCAGCGCTACCACTGGATTAGCAAGCATAGTGGACGGATGGCGCTGGTGCAGGCGCGGCATAAGGGGATTAAAGGTGTTAGGGCCGAGAAGTGGAATGGTGGACAGTCGGATAATAAGAGTTATAGTACTGGCGGGACAAGAGGGAGGGCGAGAGTGAGTACGTCGTCTAGTGATGCTTCGTACTCGTCTGCTGGTTCGTCTGCTTCGGATGAGGATGATGAGCCGCCGTCGTTGTCTACGTCTCCCGAGTCGGTGGCTTCGATATTGGCTGCTGAGAAGGGAAGGTCGTTTGAAGAAACTGGTGAAACAGATAAAAGATTATCGATCAAGGTCCTGGATAGTACTGGGGATCAATGGATGGAGAAGTGGAATCGGGCGTTCCGGACGTTGGAGATCCAGCAGCTTCGGAGTCCGATGTTCTTCCATGTTGATCCCGGGGATCGGGATGGGATGCTTGCGTATACGCAGGAGACGGGAAGGGAGAAGGACCTCTGGGAGATTTCGGGGTGTGTGGGGAAGGAGTTGAGCAAGCATCAGAAGAAGAAGAAGCAGCAGAAGTCGAAGCAGTGCGTTCCCCGCTGTACTTTGTAATATGGGTTTGAGGGACTGACTTGAACAGAACGATAAGCCAGGTTGAAATCGATGAACGAGATCGGAAAGACTACTTCTCGCCATCTACCGGCCTCTTCGAAGATTACTGCTCGTCCATCGTCTCCCGCTACGGCCTCAACCACCCCGGTACAATCCTCCACCGCGAAGTCGCAGATATCAAATACGATGCGCATCCTGATTTTCCCACAGAAGAGAAGATCTTCACTGTGACGACCACCACCGGCGACACATTCTACGCTCGTGCTGTGGTGATGGCCATCGGACCTGGCCGAACCAAGATCTTCCCCTTCCAGCCCTCTGACGAAGAGAAGCAGGGATGCTGCCACAGCACGGAGATTAAAGAGTTTCCTAGCCCCAACGTGAGACATAAGATTCAGCAGAAACGACAGACGAATATCGTCGTTGTTGGGGGTGGGTTGTCGTCAGCGCAGATTGTGGATATGGCTATTAGGAAGGGGGTTAGTAAAGTTTGGTTCTTGATGAGGTCGGATTTCAAAGTGAAGCACTTTGATATTGGACTGAGTTGGATGGGCAAGTTCAAGAACTATGAGAAAGCAGCGTTTTGGTCCGCGGATACGGACGAGGGTAGGTAGCCCTACATCACATCACCAGCAAGAGCAGTAAACTAACCGACGACCAGAACGCCTTGACAAAATCAAAATCGCCCGCAACGGCGGCAGCATAACCCCCCGCTACCAAAAAATCACCAAACACCACGCTTCCCGCAACCGCTGCTCCATCCACACCCGCACCGCCATCATCGACCGCCAATACGACCCCATCACCCAAACCTGGTCTCTCACCACAGATCCCCCCATCGACCTCCCACCAATAGACTACATCTATCTCGCCACGGGCATGGGCTTAGACATCACGGAGCACCCCATGCTGCAAAACATGCATCGCGACTACCCAATCGAATGCAAGCAGGGCCTACCATGCATCACGGATGATCTGATGTGGCAGCCTAATCTGCCATTATTCATGACTGGACGATTGGCGGCTCTGCGATTGGGACCGGGGGCGCCGAATTTGGAGGGGGCGAGATTGGGGGCTGAACGGGTGGCTTGGGGGATGGAGGATATGTTTGGGTTTGGGGGGGATGAGGCGGAGGGGGAGGGGAATATGGAGAGGGATTGTTTCTGTGGGTTGGGAAATCGGTATGCAGGGTTGGATGTAGATCTGTAGCTTATTTGAGGTTGTTATGAGGCTATACGGACTTCACTACTGAAGGACGAGGCTGAAGGGCTTTGTATTTTAGGATATGTAATGTTATGACTGATACATGATTTACCAAAGAAATATTCTGTAAAGCACGTATCATACACAGTAATGACAGTACAAACTAAACATCTGAACATAGTAGTGTGCATAAATGATGCTGCCTGCCCAACACCATTCAATTTTCTTTTCTTCTCAGCTTCCTTTTTCTTCTCCCTCACTCCATGCCTCGTGAGGCTCTCTTGCACCACGCAACTGAGTTCGTACTGTTCCACAATCCCACGCCATCCCTGAGGCTCTGCTTGAGTTAACTTCCTTCCAGCTAAGCCCCTCGCTTCGTTTCTTCGGAAAAGTCAGCTGATATTTACCAGCCACAGTCATTAGCCACAATGCACCGCCACACACATACATATATCCACGGTTAAGGAGTTTCTTCAGCCACACCTAGCGCCACAATTGCCCATTGCTCATAAGTCACATTTATGACATACAAGCCACAATTTCCAAAAGCGGTTTAGCTTCTCGGCACCTTACCATTCCAGATGGATCTATCTCTCATCACCAGTGGCCACTCGATAGTCAGTCAGCATCATCTTATCCATCACACTCAGCCGTCATCACTTGCCGCGTGGCCAATTCCAGAACTATTGCTCAATCTATCTGCCTGTCTAAGGCGGCTGTGATGGGAGTACGACGGAGGCCACGGAGCAATAGCATAGCAATGCCCAAAGGATGAGTATGAGTGATGATGAGCCAAATGTAATGACCAATGAAGAGTGTTCCGGTTTCTGATTGAATCGCGGTGGATATCGCGCGCGCGTGTTGTATTCTGCACTGCATTGCAACATCATACCGACAGATACAAACACTAATGAAGCTGAGACGGACCCAGGGGTTGGCTTCCCCGGCCGGCGGTTACAAGTGGGAAACCCCAGCCTGTCAACACAATGCGATGCCCATTCTACCATGTAACGGAAATGGCTCGTTTCGTCATGAACAATTTATCCAAGCCTGATTTGAAAAGAGTCCAGAATAAGTGACCAAGCAAAACCGACGACTCAGGAGATGAAGGTTTCCCGGCGCGTGGATCTGGTTGGCTGCTCCGAGCTAGTCGTTGAGGCTGTGTACTCAATGTTGATCTACGGAAATGAGAAATGAGAAATGATCATTCCATTCATTGGACTTGGCTTCCTAGTGCAGAGTACGTGGTCTCGTTCTCGTTTTCGGAGTTTGTTACGGGGTCTGCTCGCCGCGTCGTGTGTTGGGTACTACTATCGTGGCAGTTGTGTTTGCCATCGGGTATGCTTGTATAGCAAGGCCTCGTCGATTCTCTTCTTTCTAGAGGTTAAACAACCTGTGGCAATGGATTATGACTGATATTTTGTTGGGATATTGGAATAAAAAAAATAAAAAAAATAAAAATGGATGAGAAAAGGGTAATGGAAATAAAGCACAGGCGCGCTCGCCCAGACGTGCACTGCCCCGGTACACAGAGAGGGATGCTCCGTATCTGTACTTAAAGGACTTTTTCTCATATAAACGAACCCCCAGTCCCTTGTCACTAACTAGGAAATCTCTGTCAGTCTATATTATCATTATTGTCATAATTCTAATGAACTTTCTTGACTTTGTCGATTAAGTCGAGAGTTTATCGGTCGCATTCATGACGACTCCAAATACTAACCGCCGGGACGAGCTCCTCAACCCTTCAATAATGATTCCAGAGGACAGTGAGGTATGTGCTTGATTCCGCATTGATATGATAGTATAGTGCTGTGCTGACATCTGATAGCCGTCCCCATCATCGTTATCGCCCACATCACCAAGTCTCGGCATAAGCCAGCCACAACCAACCCTATCACCTGATACCGCTCGATTAACAGTTCACAATGCACCGCCGCGGACATCACACTCGTTGGACGGGGAAACCCTGCGTTCCCGATCTGGCTCGTTCAACTCATATGCTGACACCGTTGGACGATCCAGGGCTGGTTCCTCAGCCACTCAGGTGCCCCAGGAGCAACCAAAATCGAAAGCAGAATACGACGATGTACCAGTATCCGAAGCCCTGAATCCGGATCCTCGAAATGAGCAGGATTTTCACGTGGATGACAACAAGTTCGCTTTTACCCCCGGTCAGCTGAATAAATTGTTGAACCCCAAGTCGCTGGCTGCTTTTCAGGCTCTTGGTGGTTTGCGTGGGTTGGAACGGGGTCTACGCACGGATCTTACGTCGGGATTGTCGGTGGATGAGGCCCGGTTGGAGGGTACTATTGGTTTCGAGGAAGCGACATCTCAATCAACATCAGACAAGAAGGTCCCGATCCCAGACGACAATTCTTCCGATGCATCGCAATTCCAGGACCGTGTACGAGTGTTCAACTGGAACAGACTGCCGGCAAGAAAGTCGACTGGTATCCTGAAATTGCTCTGGATCGCCTACAACGACAAGATCATCATTCTTCTGACTATCGCTGCTATTGTGTCGCTTTCTCTGGGTATCTACGAGACGATTGACGCCGGACATGGTGTCGACTGGATCGAAGGTGTTGCTATCTGTGTGGCCATCTTGATTGTCACCATCGTCACTGCTGCCAACGACTGGCAGAAGGAGAGACAGTTTGTCAAGCTAAGCAAGCGGAACAACGATCGTGAAGTCAAGGCTGTCCGCTCTGGCAAGGATGTTATGATTTCGATCTTCGACATTACGGTCGGCGACGTTCTTCACCTGGAGCCTGGTGACGCAGTCCCCGCTGATGGCATCCTCATCTCCGGCCATGGAATCAAGTGTGACGAGTCTTCTGCCACTGGTGAATCGGACCAGATGAAGAAGACCGGTGGACATGAAGTCTGGCATCAGATTATGGACGGAAAAGCTACAAAGAAACTTGACCCTTTCCTGATTTCGGGAGGTAAGGTCTTGGAAGGCGTCGGAACCTACTTGGTTACGAGTGTCGGGCCCAACTCGACTTATGGCCGTATTATGCTGTCGTTGCAGGAGTCGAACGATCCTACTCCTTTACAGGTGAAGTTGGGCAGACTGGCGAACTGGATTGGTTGGCTGGGCTCAGGCGCGGCCATCATCCTGTTTGTAGCGCTGCTTATTAGGTTTCTTGTTCAGCTTTCCGGAAACCCTGCCACTCCTGCTGTTAAGGGAAAGCAGTTTGTTGACATTCTCATTGTGGCTGTTACCGTCATTGTCGTTGCAATTCCTGGTGAGTACTCTCTAATCCCTCTTCTGTATGGACAGTTTGCTGACGTTTCACAGAGGGTCTTCCCTTGGCCGTTACACTTGCCCTTGCATTCGCCACAACACGGATGGTCAAGGAAAACAACCTTGTCCGTGTCCTTCGTGCCTGTGAAACCATGGGCAATGCAACCGTGATTTGCTCCGACAAGACAGGAACCCTGACGCAGAACAAGATGACCGTGGTTGCTGGCACCTGGGGCTCTAACCAGAGTTTCGGTCAGAGCTCGGAGGACGATACTGCCGTGTCCGTGTCTGCCGTGTTCAAGCAGTTTTCGACAGCCATGCGTGATTTGATCACCAAGAGCATTGCGCTTAACTCTACTGCGTTTGAAGAGGACAAGGATGGGTCCAAGGAATTCATTGGAAGCAAAACTGAGGTGGCATTGCTGCAGCTGGCCAAGGACCATCTGGGTATGGAATTGGCTACTGAGCGTGCCTCTTCGGAAATCGTCCAATTGATTCCCTTCGACTCCGCCCGCAAGTGCATGGGTGTGGTTTACCGCGAACCCAGTGTCGGTTACCGTCTTCTTGTCAAGGGTGCTGCCGAAATCATGGCTGGCTCGTGCTCGAAGAAGACGACGGACTTGAACTCCCAGAACCGCATCGTCAACGACCAGTTTTCCGACAATGACCGCCAGAACATGCTCAACACCATCGAATCGTATGCAGGCAACTCCCTCCGAACGATTGGACTGGTTTACCGCGATTTATCTAGCTGGCCACCTAAGAACGCCGAGCTCTTGGAAGATGACCCGTCATCTGCCAAGTTCGAAGACGTTTTCCGTGATATGACGTGGATTGGCGTTGTTGGTATCCAGGATCCTCTGCGGCCCGAAGTCCCCGGCGCTATTCAGCAGTGTAATGCTGCTGGTGTGCAGGTGAAGATGGTTACTGGTGACAACATCGCAACGGCTACGGCAATTGCAACATCTTGTGGTATCAAGACGGATGATGGGCTTGCTATGGAAGGTCCCAAGTTTCGTCTGTTGTCCGACAAGGAAATGGACGAGGTGATCCCGAACCTCCAGGTCTTGGCTCGC
The DNA here is from genome assembly GCF_001890805.1 of Aspergillus glaucus CBS 516.65. Lineage (NCBI taxonomy): Eukaryota > Fungi > Ascomycota > Eurotiomycetes > Eurotiales > Aspergillaceae > Aspergillus > Aspergillus glaucus. The sequence continues at coordinate 745,865 of NW_019170459.1, read as the reverse complement.
TCCTCACCGGAAGACAAACGTATCTTGGTGGCTCATCTGAAGAAGCTTGGCGAGACTGTGGCTGTGACTGGTGATGGCACCAATGATGGTCCTGCGCTCAAGACTGCCGATGTGGGCTTCTCCATGGGCATTGCCGGTACGGAAGTTGCCAAGGAGGCTAGTTCTATTATCCTCCTTGACGACAACTTCAAGTCTATCGTTACTGCGATTGCTTGGGGAAGAGCTGTCAACGACGCCGTTGCGAAGTTCCTCCAGTTCCAAATCACCGTCAACATCACCGCTGTCCTTTTGACTTTCGTTTCGTCGCTTTACAGCAGCAGCAATCAGAGTGTCTTGAACGCAGTGCAGCTGCTCTGGGTCAATTTGATCATGGACACTTTCGCTGCTCTCGCTCTGGCTACCGATGCGCCTACGGAAAAGATTCTCAACCGAAAGCCTGCCCCCAAGCACGCCTCTCTCTTCACCTTGACGATGTGGAAGATGATCCTGGGCCAGGCAGTCTACCAATTAGCCATCACCTTCATGCTCTACTTCGCCGGCAACCACCTTCTCGGAAGCCAGCTCAGCGCCGAAAACGGAGACACCGAGCTCGCCACGATCGTGTTCAACACCTTCGTATGGATGCAGATCTTCAACGAGTTCAACAACCGCCGCCTTGACAACAACTTTAACATCTTCGAAGGCATGTTCCGCAACTACTGGTTCCTCGGAATCAACTGCATCATGGTTGGCGGCCAAATCATGATTATCTTCGTCGGCGGTGCCGCTTTTGGCGTCACTCGCCTGACAGGTGTTCAATGGGCTGTGTGCATTATCTGCGCCATTGTCTGCTTGCCTTGGGCAGTTGTCCTCCGGACCATTCCGGATAAGCATTTCGGAGTTGTCTTCAATGCCGCCGTCAAGGGTGTTAGCTTTGTGCTGCGGCCGTTTGCCAAGGGATTTCGTCTCTTTGCCAAGGGAGTCAAATCTGTCTTCCGACCCTTGAAGCGTGTCTTTCGTCGTGGAGACGCGGGAAAAGAGAGCACTGCCACTCCTTCGGATGAAGAAGCCACTGCTCTGACGGATGTGGATCAGAACGGGTTGCGCACTCCAAATGCACCTGTCACCCCTGTCAGTGTGCCGCCGATTACTATTACGACCTCTTAGACGATGAGGGTGGGTAGCTGAGCTAGCTCACTCTCATTCGCGTGATGCATGCTTTGTAAATATTATGCCCCTCTTTTACGACCTTGTTTTTGATTTTGTGTTTGTGCTTGTATATTAGATACTCTCGGAAGCATTTGGCGGTCTCTCTGTTTTTTTTTACATTCATTTTCTTTGCATTTATTTACTTTTTGGTTTTGAGCGTGGGATTGGACCGGCGTTGAGGGTTTGTTTAACTACACACAGTTCGGGAGGTATTATGTGTTTATTCTGGTCGAGTCATATATAATCTGAAGATGCAGACGATAAATCGTCTATAGCCTGAGAATAATGATACCCAATATTTACAGCACTTGTGTTCTCCCATATAACTACTCTACTCACTGCGGACTTACCCCTGGCTATCTAACTATGTAAAAATTGGTGCCTGAGGCAACATCCTCCGCACCGCCATCGTCACCCGCCGTCAAGCTGTCCACGACGACGAACTTCCCTGAGCTCTCCATCTATTGGTGATATACAAGTTGAATTGAGCATTCAAATCCACCAGCTTACTCTTTCTCTTCTCTAGATAAGAGATACTACCCTCCAGTCTTCTATCCCTGGAAATTCCTCTTGTCACGTCACCTACATCCATCCCCCGCCTACGTCGGACTGGGTAAGGACAGCTATTATCTCCAACTACTTTATCTCAGATCGACTAATAATCCGTGAAAACATAGCTTTCGACTCTCGATACATCGAATTACTCCCTTCCCACTTCAATACCAACGAAACCGATAAAAAACCGCCAAAATGGACAACTACCGCACCATCAACATCGACATCCTCGACCCGGAGTCCTCCTCCAACTTCCCCATGGAAACCCTCCTCCCCGGCACCCTCCCGCCACCCCTCTCCTCCTCCGATGCCGCCGGTGTCGCCGGCCAAGTGCGCCAGCTGCTGCGCGGCGGGGACCCCGAGGGCGCGATGCGGTACGTTCTGGACACGGCGCCGTTGGGCGGAGACGATCGCGCGAAGGAGGTGCATATGGCGAGTGTGGTGGAGGTGTTGCAGGGGATTCGGCAGGCGGAGATGACGAGGGTTCTTGAGGGGGCTATTGGGGGTGAGGGGGGGTCGGAGAGGGCGGATTGTTTGATGAAGTATTTGTACGTTTTCCCTTTCTTTCTCTGCTACTAGGGGGGCTTAGTGAGGGAATGGCTGGCTAACTGAAGCAGGTACAAGGGATTCGCGTCGGCTGGATCGAGCGGTGGTTCTCAGTCGCCGCGGAAGCTCTCTCCGCAGAGTACCGGGGGAGGATTCTCGCAGATTCAGACCCGGAATTTCGGCGAGGGTGGTGGTGGCCAGCAGATGAGCGTGCTGTTGAACTGGCATGAGAAGCTTGTTGAACTTACCGGGCCTGGTGCGATTGTTCGTGTCATGACGGACCGGAGGACTGTCTAAGTCTGCGAAGACGATTATTAGGAGCAGGCTTCTTTTTCTTGTTACTGTTACTTCATAGTACTGGCTGTGGATTCGCAACACTTGTGGATGATATCCCGTTTTGTATGTTTTAGCCTTTATATTATACATATTGCTTGACACTACCGGCCTTCGAAATCTCCTCCTCCCAAGATATCCTTCAGATTAACATCTCCGCTACCTCTCTGTAACGGCTGGGACTGACCCTTCCCTTCCTTCCACCCAATCATATAAATCAACCGAAACGTCGCCGGAATCCCCCTCATCCCCTCCTCCATATGCAACTGCCGATAAATCCCCTCCGTCGCAAGCAACACATCCCGCGAAATAGGCCCTAACTCCCGATGCAAAATAGCATTATTCTCCCCCATCGACTGCAAATCCGTCATCAGCGCAAACACATCCGGGAACTCCACAAGGATATCCTCCACATCCACCGTCAACATCTTAAACCCAGCCCGATTCAGCAAGCCCCCGACATCCCGCACATCCGCTAACGGCGATACATGCGGACTCACGCCACCCCGTCTCTCCATGTCCGCGAGCTGCAGTGACGTTCGTAGCTCGAAGAGCGTGTCTCCGCCGAACATCACCCCGATGAACGGACAGTCTTGTTTGAGAATCGTGCTCACCTGCGCTAGCAACGAGGGGAGATCGTTTACCCAGTGCATCGAGAGCGAGGAGAGGACCGCGTCGAAGGAGTCGGGTTCGTAGGGGAGGGATTCGAGGTCTGGGATGACGTCGCGTTTGATGTCGATGTTTTTATTAAAGGAGAGATCTGTGTCGCGGTGTAGGAGGGCTTTGGAGGTCTCGACGCAGGTGAGTTGCGAGATTCGTTCGGAGAGAGGTGGGGATTCGCCGGTTGGGGAGACGAGGTCTGGGGTTGCGGTTGTAAGGGCGCGGGCGATGTTGCAGCTGTTGGCGCCTAGGTCTAGGACGTTTGGTATCTCCCGTTTAATATCCTGTACAGGATCCCATTAGCTATTGAATCCGACATTGGTTGCGAGAGAAGTACCAGTAACCGTTCGCATAAGCGCATCGCCACTTCGTCTTTGATGTAGTCGACCTTCCGGCCCTCTTCCACATTCCGAGCTGCGCGGTCTTTCTGCATGGTCTTTGACTTGCGATTGAAGACTTCCAGCATGGGGTTTCCGGGCGTTTGGCTGGCATAGCTTCTCCTCCCCGCGGCCGTGAAGCTGCGGCGGGCGAGCGTTGTTGAACGGAAGAGAGGGCGTAGGGACATGGTGTTGTATTTTGATGATAGATGCTGTATTTGTTTCAATTGAGCAATTCAGCGCATTTTGAGTCTTCGCATAAAAAGTAGCGTGGGTGTTGTTCGAGAGAAATCCGGTCAAAGTAGAAGAAGTTAGGAATGACTGACGTCGGCGGAGAAATCATTCCGCTCTTCTTCACGCGTTGCCGTCAACAACACCGCAAGCAGCTGTGGGCGTTTGTGCGCTTTACTTTAAAAGAACTGGCTTCATTTGCATAATTGCGCATGGCTGGAGTTTTCTTGCAATAGGAGTACCTAGTGCTGATTGTCAATTGGAGGGATTGCTGGTCTCACAGTAAGTCACCTATGTACTTGTCTGGTGGAATCTGTCCACATTGTTCTTATACTTCGAGGTGGATTGGCAGTAGCTAACAGTGTCAGCAGATTGAATAGCTGCTTTTAATCTGTTGATTATCCGTATCATTTGTCCGGACAATTACAGAGCAACCTCTCGTCCGCGACCGCTTCCAAACACCCCGCAGGCGGAGCAAAGACAACACGGTGATCGCTTGCTCGACCTCGCTCGGAACGCAGTAGCCAGAATAACTCGGATTGACTCGATATGTCTCGCCCATTTCCATATACATACATCTCCTGCCCCTGCGCCGATTCTCCAGTCCCCGACCCGGCCAGGAAACGAAGATCGAGAGAGTCCCCCCAGAAAGCGAACCCCGATGCTCCAGGGACAGACGAAAAGGGAACGATAACGGAGGATGAAGAGGAGGAACAGACGTTCGACCCGCGATCTCCACGTTCCAACTTCTCGCTCTACCCTCCGGAACAGCTTCTCTACTGTGAAGATTGCCATCAGATCAAGTGTCCGCGATGTATAACGGAGGAGATTGTGTGTTGGTATTGTCCGAATTGTCTGTTCGAGACTCCGAGTAGTATGGTGCGGAGTGAGGGTAATCGGTGAGTTAGTCGTCAGAGATAGGAAACGAGGTCTCGGCTAAGTGTGGACGATTACAGATGCGCGAGAAATTGCTTCAACTGTCCTATTTGCACTGCGCCTTTGTCAGTAAGCACGCTGGAGAATGTCACAGGGAACGGGTCTCAGCAAGGTCCCTGGGTGCTGTCCTGCGGATATTGCATGTGGACGACGCTGGATATTGGCATCAAGTTCGACAAGCCCACGAACATCCGAACTCAGCTCTCCAAGATGACAGACGCGACCTCTCGAGGGAGGCAAATGTCCAGATCTTTGGGTGATCTCAAGTCGCCTTTATCCACCTACGCTTCCATTGATGAGCACTTCTCGGCCACTGAGGATGGAGGACCTGACCAGTCTACAGAGCCTCTTGGTGCAGATGCTAGATTCGCGGCCTTGAAGGGTTTTTACAGGAACCAGATCGCGGAGACTAGTACATCGCCTAATGACCCTTTAGGGACGGATTTCGCGGGTGGGTTTGCTTCACCTGGAGCCCTGAACCGTATCATGTCGCTTTACAACTCGTCTTCCCGGCTGAGCAGCCTCTACAACAAGAAACCCAAGTCCAAGCCTCCAGTGATGAGAGAGGCCCTCACGGCAAGCGAAGGTCTTATGGTCCCAGCGCCTGGTGCAGAAGATGCGGTGGTCCGACGTATGGCTTCCGACGAGTGCGGATGGGATGGTGTCGCTTCCGTCGAGCAACGTTCCTTCCAGCCCCCCGACGCCCGATTCGCGGACGATCTTCTCCCCCTGCCTGTGTTGCTTCGAACCAAGCGCTCTAAACGTTGCAAGTCCTGCAAGCACATTCTCGTCAAACCCGAGTTCAAACCACAGTCAACCCGTTTCCGTATCCGTCTGATCGCCCTCAGTTACATCCCTCTCGCGACATTACGCCCTCTCACCATCTCTCCACCACAGCCAGGTTATCCCACAACCGCACCAACGGTTCCAAATCTCGACTCCTTACCGCCTCTAAAACCAGTCCAGCTCCTCCTCACCTTGAAAAACCACATGTTCGACCCCGTTCGAGTGACCCTAGCCACACCATCCGTGGCACCAGGCCGTGTAGGCACCAAAGTCACAATCCTCTGCCCGCAACTTGATATCGGCGCTAACAGCGATGTCTGGGACGAAGCCCTACAAGGCACTGCACCAGGTGAACAGCGCTCCTCCCGCTCCGGCGCAATAGGCATCGGATACGAGAAAGTCGCAGAGGCAGGAAAAGTCTGGGACAAAGGTCGAAACTGGACAACAGTCGCAATAGAAGTCGTTCCAGGAACGCTACCAGGTGGTGGTCGTCGTGCCTTTAGGGCGAATAACGACTTTAACGATAGCGACGACGATGACGACGATGACAGCATCGATGAAAAGAACTTCAACTGGAGCGGCCAATCCAAGGACCCCAGTGAAAAGCTCCAGCCGGATGAAGACGTGCTTGAGATTCCGATCTTTGTTAGGATGGAATGGGACTCGGAGAATCAGATTGAGCAGTCTGTTAGTAAGAGTTCTGATACTGTTAAGAGGGAGTTGGCATATTGGATGGTTCTGGGGGTGGGGAGGATTTCGCCGAATTTGGAGGGTTGATCTATGTGATCTATGTCAATTTTGCTTTGTTTTGTCGATACCAATTCGTGTTCATACCCCTTTGTTATATTTGCTTAAAATATTGATGCTATATATCTTGAGCCCAATGATACGATCCACCAACTTCTCATGCAGGCGCGTAGCCCATATTCGCCATTAAAATCGCTGCACCGTTCGTAGAACCTGGATATCAAGACCAAAAACGTCACCCTCCCCGCGGCCTGGCGCAACATCACCCCCGAAAAGCATCTGGCGGTTGAGTCGCAGAACTTGCCGCTCTCCTAGTCCTTCCGGCACAGGGAACACCTGCTTCAAACCATATTGTCAGTTAGTCTGCCTTATGCTGAACTCAAAAGGACTCTCATACTTAACGTTGCTCTGAACAGAGAACCTCGTTGGTATCCCGCGTGTAGAGCTCTACGTCTCCCCGAACGGTCATGGTAGTCTGGCATGGTTTCCACTTCACCAGAACCACAGCCTGAACAGCCCCACCCCCGCCCATGAGCCAATCTATCATGTCGTCTTGAAGGATATCGTGCGATTCAGGGAAGCCGCACTCGAACGTCACTCGTGGTAAGCCACTAGTGCTCAATTGGATGGAAATATCAGGGGCTTTCATGGTATCAGCCCACGGGCCATTGGAGAATCTAAATACTGTCTTGCATGTCAGAATGGTGTCTCTGGGGAATCGGGAAAGGATACCTATCTGAATTGGAAGTAATGAAGAACATATTGCTTTAATCCAGTGTAAGGACATCTGTACTGATCCATGCTTTTTGGGAGCGAGAGCCATTCTTGCGCTGCGTTGTGGAGGGGAGTTGACTTGGTTCGTACTTGAAACATCTCTGTAGAAGGGTTGTAATGCTTGCTGTACAAGAATTAAAGTAGTTAGCAATCGTAGGGGCTTAGGGGAGACTTTTTGGCTTACAAGCACACAAGTCTCCTCTACAGTGAGTTCACTGTGTCGACTGCCCAAGAGGGTTTGATATCTGTGTACACAAGCTCGATATTGGTATCATTGCTGGATTCCTTCTCTTCAAGAATCTTCTGAATGAGGTGCAACTAGAAATTGGATGCATTCTTGAACGTAGAGCCATTATAGCAAGGCATCTTCTATAGGCTGTGAATGACGCGCACCTGACCTTGTCTTGGCAAGTTGTAGATTTGCCTACAACGAACCAATAACAGCTCCGACATGGTCATCTACTAAGCCTATTCGGGTGGGCAGCCCTAGGTTGCCTGAGGTCACATGTTTTCTTCTCGTTTTTCTCCTTCGTTTTGACCTCCAAAGAGAAATCAAAGGGCACCATTCTAACACTTACTACTTGATCCAAAAAAAAAAAAAAAAGAAAAGAAAAGAAAAGAAAAACGTGTCGCCCGCAGAAATCCTCTACGCACCACCCCGACGAAATAGAACCCTCGAGGCCATCCGCGATGTCTTCGTGAAAGCCGGAATCGCAAATCCCAGTGACAAGCGCCGCTTTTTCAATCCCCAAGAAGCCGAAAACTTTAAATAAAAATGGCACCAAGGCAAGACCGTACAAGAATTCGTCATCCTAGCAAAACTACGCTCCCGGGTCGCGTTTATACTGGAGCATGGCATGAAGGAGTTCAAGAGACTCGGTGGTCCCTCGTTCGAATCATTCATTATACATGAAGCCAGCGGGTATTTGAGCCACGTGAGGGGGATACTGCAGGAGGAAGGGCTATTGGCAGGGATAGATTGGTGTGAAGAGTGGCAAGTTGTCGCGGACCGCGATGTTACTGCTGCCTGTAGCTCTCGGGTGGATGATTTGTTGCTTGGTTATGTTGAGATTAGCAAGATCACGGGCTATATGCTTGCCGAAGAAGATCAGTGCGAGGTCTATCATCGTATACCAAGATGTCTCTGGGGAACAAGCAGCGTATTTAGGCCATAGTTCGCCGCGGACGCGGGTGGATGTGTCTTTGGCATTCTGGAACATATTGCTTAATAACGTAGCTTTGGTCTTAGAGAGTTGCCTAAGTCTATGGTTGCCTACACTCAACAATTTGCTGATTATTTCTTGTGCTGTATCGGTATATCATAGTACTACAGAAAAGAAAAGCAAATTGTCATCCAGGGACTACCTTTACGCTCAACCAATACGAATCAAGCCAATCGAAGCCATCCGCATTGCTCTAGTAAAATACGGGGCTCTCAAACCCAGCGACAAATGCAGATTTTTAACTCCCAAAGAGGCTCAAAAGCTCAAAGCCAAGTGGCGCTCATGCAAGAATGTCAGGGAATTTATTGCCCTATCCAAACTGCGTCCTCGACATGCACTCAGGCTTGAGCTGTTCATGGACATCCACCAGAAATAAGAGAGCAACATCACGCTCGAGAAGTGCATGTCAGTTGGGATTGAATGACCAAGTCTCTTTGCCCTTGTTCCATCTGAAGTCGATGAACTGGTTGTTGTATTTGTGGAACTCAGCAAGGTAGCTGATGATCCATATAGCGGCTCTGACTGTGACCAGTGCGATGTGTATCTTTTTATACTTAAAGGCCTCTGGCCGGGGGATAAGCAGCGGATCCAGCCCATTGCACGGGGAGGCCGGTTGGATGCGTGGGTGAATGAATAGGCTTACTGGAGGATAAGAGGATAAGAAATGTGGAGATATCTGTCGCTTTTTGAATATCATTAATTCCTGACTGGGGCAGCTAAATTGATCATCATTCGTATTATCTTCCATCAATATCAGACCCTAAAACATTTCCTCCACACGGCTACCACAGCAACGACATGCCTTCCGGATAAAGCTCACGGAGGGGCTCGTGATGCTCTTCAAATTTGAAGTCCCACAGACAAATGCATATCTTTATAGTCTCCGCAAGGAATGCGGCGAGCTCAAGTACCCCGAGACATGCCTTTGAGCGCGTGAACAGCCGCCCAATTGACCCGCGGAGGCAGGTAGCCCTTGTCCTCGTACTGGAACCGAAACGAATTGATGTATTCCCGCCCATAAGCCCTTATGAGCTTGACATGGTGGGAGCTCCACCCGGCAAGCTCGCCAAATTCCTCTACGCTTGAGGCATTCTTTACGAGACATCGTCGGAGGAGTAGGGGCTGCGGGGCTTGGAGTCATGGCGTTGTCTGCTTGCTGTCCTGGGTCGCGTTGTGAAGATGTTTCGGTCTGGGCAGCACGCTACTGCCTGGGATTGTAGTCGCGAATCGTTTTCTTGGGGTGGAGGAAGGAGGTCGCAGTAACTCTCAGTCTTCGAACTTTGGCCAGAAGCCTTTGGCAGGATGTCCGTCTTCCTTGATGGGATGAGAGCGATCCACGCAGTTGGGTTGTCATGATGTTTGCTGTATTGGGACAGAAAGTGACAGAAAGAAAAAAGATCTTAAGAAAAGGCAGCAAGATTGCTTTGCCAGAAAATTAGGACGTGTTATGAAAAATTTAGGTGTGCGAGTTCTTTGTTCGCTTGCTTACGGCCAAGAGGATCTCTGAGAAGGCAGCATCGAGATCATAATGGATTCCACTATATAAAGCTACATGCTCATATACTTGAGTATACTTGGAAATCCACCTACGCGTCCAATCTGCCTTGCCGACCATCAGGATAAATGATGGCTTGTGCTCGCTGTTTGTCCGCTGGATAAAACCGTCTCGTCAGGAGCCAATACATATCGCACTCATCGTCGTCAATAAAGCCTCCAGGTCTATTGCTGGTTTGGCTAAGTTCCACATAGGCAAGCACCAATTCGTCGAGTCTTTTAGGAGACAGAACACTAGCATGTTTTGATCATTGAACGCCAAAGGACATCTCTTTTTTGCGCAATAGTTCTCTCACACCATGCATACAGCATCTTGTTTCCTGTATAATATAGTCCTGGTTTGTCATGTCACAAGCTGGGTCCTCTTCATAGACCTTCATGGAGTATTGATAATTCAAGAAGTTACACCGGTGCAGCTTAGCCAGCGCAAGAAACTTATTCACGTGCTTGCACTCACGCCATTTTGTTTTCAGTTTCTGTGCCTCTTTGGGATTCAGGAATCTGCGCTGTCTGCTAGGTTTAATCTTTCCAGCTTTTGCTAGAGCGTCGTGGATGATCTCGATCGTCCTGCACCGTCGAGGGGGTGCGTAAAGATAATCCTTCATTTTTTGTGATTGATGGTCAATCTTTAGCATTGGAAAGAAGGCGATAGGCGACAACCTTAGGCAGCGTCCAAACCCTTCTACCGTCTCTTTCATACCACGTCATTGATATAGCGGTACCTTTTTACAATCAAGAGAGCGACGAGGTAAGTACGCAGTATTTCTGCCCTCAGAATGTTTTACGCGGGCTTCAGCTGACTTGCTTTTTTATTTTATCAGGAACCTGATGGGATAAATGACGCTATTAACTCAAACATTTTGGAACCATGGATACAGGGTCAGGTTGTCTATCTTAAGTAGATTTGTCTGCTATACAAGTGCTGATAGACGAGTCTTGAGTCTTTGAACTCGTCGCATTCTATGCTGAAATTGTGCACTGGTCTGGAAGGAGAGATGATTCTACGCCAGAGAGGGAATTGCGTGGAGAAATTCTGGGCTACTATCCAACAGCGCTTTAGCTTATGGAAAGCTGAATCTCTGGCACCATACACGTCGCTGATTGCGCCCATGGGGACCGGCAAACGAGAGCTCTCAAGGAGTTGGCACGACGCGAAGTTTGTTACGTCTCGTACCTAAACGCGGCCATCAAAACTGCATCCACTTTTTCCAAACGGTCACGGACAAGCTTAAATCTCGGGACTTCTTGTCCACTTACTTTGAGTACTACATTGCTAGCACTTTGGAACAGGCGGTGCTTTGATTTGAGCTCTAGCCATGCTTGGCTATAGATGCCAGTTCTATGTGAATCTACAAAGTTTGAAAAGTCTCGCCCTGAAGGCGCTCGCGCCCCACGGCACCCTTGAGGACCTGAACTCCCCATTCTTTGGCTTGTGGATGTCGCTCCGGGGCAAGAAGACCGGCTCGCCAATGGGCGCTGCTGATGTGGTCACCAGCGATTTCCCAAAGAGGGCCATCGTCATCCTTTTTTTTTTTTTTTTTACGTCCCTCAAATGCCTCTGCTCAGGAATGGAACGATATTTCATTCATGATTTCCGCGTCCGTCGCCGTCGTCGTGGCCACTGGCCTCTAACCTCGACGACACCTTGTATCCCGCGTTAAAAGAGCAAATATGGAGATGCGCATTCAACCCATAATGATCCCAAGACATTCCGTGTAGACATAGCGGGCAGTATGGATGCTCTCGGATCCACAGCCGGCGTTATAGCCGTTACGCAATTCGGGGGACCATCATATCCCACTGTTATGAGTATCAGAAGACGGCCAGAACTGCCCCGAATAAACCACTGACAAACAACAGCATCGCCCAGAAACTCAAGGCACTTCTGGAGTGTACCGCGCACATCAATGTTTGGACGGAGGGCCCAATATCTGGAAAGCTATTACCCGGTCAATGAGGATCTGAAAGGAGATTGGTTGGATGAATGGTTCTGTTGTTCGTTCTGTCATCCTTGTCTTGCCTTTGTTTTATTTCTTTTCCTCGGTTTATTCCTCTGTTCTTTTGGTATTTACCCTTGGTCCTTGGTGGTCTCTATGCCCTATCGATACCTGGACGGCAGGAAGTAGCGAAGATAGATGTTGAAGGACCGGGAAATTGTAAAGTACACGGCGAGAAAATAAGGAAACCAGTACACGAGAATTGCTTTGGCTATAGAGGCTGTAGGCTGTAAGGTTGGAGGTGACTGGATCGTAGTTAGGGCAAAGTATCTGTCACAGTACGGAGTATGGCGTAGGAGCTATTGAAACCTCCAAATAGTAGATAGTAAAGTAAAGCGAGAAAGAAGTAAAGAAAAAGAGATCATGATATTTTTATTATCACATCACACCCTTCACACATCTCAGGGACCCTAAACCCGAAACCAGACGAAGCAGCTACCCATGAAGAGAAAAGAAAAAGAAGTACAATAAAATGAATTATCTTGTCCCATCTTGGTTTCCTTTTTTTCTCCCTCTTCGTTGTCTAATCGACGAAACCCCTCAGCTCCTTCATTCCAAACCCAGATAGAAAAGAGATATAGAATTGGCTGTCCTCAAATGCAAAAAAAAACATTTTCAATTTTCATAAACCCTTGTTTTTTTTTAAATTTGCGACATGTACCAAATCTAGTAGTCAGCGGGGCCGCTCTGGGGGAACTCGAAGACAACGGCACGGCCGGTCAGTCTGCGGTAGACCTCGCCGTAGGCATCGAGTCTGTGGTCAACACCACCGCGCTCCTTCTCGTCGAGAACAACCTTGATGGTCTTGCTGCCGTCCTCCTTGGTGCGGATGCGCTTGCCAACGATCTCGACGGGGTAGACGAGGTCAGTGAGGATGGAGTCGTGGACAGCGGTCAGAGTGCGGGAACGGGGACGCTTCTGGGTCTGGTTGGTGCGCGAGTTGACGGAGCGCTTGGGGCGGGAGAGGATGCGGCGCTGAGCGATGAAGAGGACGTGGCGGTCGGAGAACTTCTTCTCGAGCTCACGGGTGAGGCTGTTAACGTGTTCTTGTCAGTTTTCTTGTCGTTCCTTTTGCAATTTCACTTTGCTTGCGCTGTAGGTGTATCGTACCGCTGCTGGATCTTGTGGAAGCCCTGGAGAAGAGGGACAGGGACGAAGATGAGGATTGCCTTCTTGCCGTGGCCGACCTCGACCTGTAATCAAGTCAGTCAGACACTGTCCGCATGCCATGCTCGATGCTCAAATCCAATCCATCTCTTCGATTCCATTTGAACGCAATTGACCATCCATCCACCACACAAGCCAGAATGCTTTTGTCCCAGAAATTTCCCAATCCAAATTCAACATCCCCAACCAACGCGCAAAATATCCCCATCCCCACATAGAATTCTGGCAAGTATGCAAAGCGTAAAAGTCTTACCTCACGGGCAGAGACAAACTGCAAAGGCCGAAGGGTAGCCTTCAGGTCCTGTGTGTTGCTCTCCAAGTCGAAGAGAGCGCCGGCGATCGCAGTCTCCAGCTCGGAGGGGTTCTGCCTCGACGGCGAGTTGAGGGCGATCTTGTTGATAGCAGCCATTTTTGCAGTCGTCGGTCGAGGAGGGACGGAGAAGACGGGCTGCTGCTTCCTTTATTCTGCGGTCGGTCGGGAGAAGGATTGAGTAGTAACAAGACGGCCTGTCCCAATTTGCGGTGGTTTGCCCGTGTGGGATCCGAATTGCGGCGCTCTCGCTTAGCCCTCACGCTTGGCCGTTTCCGGTTAGCGCGGTATGTCCGATTAGGGGAAGGCTTGTCCCGTGACTTGTCTGCCCTCGTGCTTTTTAATTGGCCAGCCATCTTTACTACTTTCCAACGAATTCAGTAGAATGTATTAAAATACCTTTACGCTCTAGAAATAATAAACACGCTGCAGAAGTAAAACTATACTCGGGTACTCAAACACCTCCAGACACTGTAGCCCAGGCCAGAGCTATAACAACAATGAGATCCCGTCGAATCATCAAATGGATATACCGCAATCTAGAAGCAAAACAGAACACGAAACATCAAACAGTTTAGCACGCGCAGCCTTCCTTGGGCGTCGCAGCAGCCCGTTCACCCAAGTTCACTCTCGTGTCCTCAGCCGGACGTCCGCCACCCAAGGTAGTCTGGCCAGTACCGGCGCCCCGTCCAGTCTTCAAACTACTCTCCGGAATCGCATTGGCAATCGCCGTGAAAACCTCAGCCACATTGACACCGGTCTTGGCACTGGTCTCAAAGAACAGCAGACCCTCTTCCTCCGCATAAGCATTGGCCTCCTGAGTCGACACTTTGCGGGCATCACCGGGGGTAGCCTCCTCAGCCTGGTTCTCGTCGCTAGCGTCGCTAGTCGCTTCATCCTCACCACCTTCGGCCGGAGTCGACTCGCCAGCGGCCTCGTAGCTACCGTCATTTGTCAGGTCGAACTTGTTACCGACAAGGGCGATGACGATCCCGGGGCTAGCTTGCCGCTGGAGTTCGGCGACCCAGTGCTTGGCCTTGGTAAGCGACGAAGGCTTGGTCATGTCGTAGACAACAAGCGCCGCCTGTGCGTTACGGTAGTACATAGGCGCCAACGAGGCGAATCGCTCTTGACCGGCGGTATCCCAGATCTCGAACTTGATCGTGCGGGTGGGGAGGGAGCATTTCTGGGTAAGGAAGGCAGCTGGTCAAAGCACAGGCAATGTTAGCTGGCGCTCGGAACATTACTTCATCTCATGGATCCGCCAGAGCAGTGGGCATGAACATCATTTGCGCAAGGGGGGGGGGGGGGGGAGAATCTTGGGTACCTCCTATGGTCGGCTCTTTGTTCTCCTGGAAGTCATTGTTGACGAATCGCAGAACCAGCGAGGACTATTCCAAGTTAGGTTGTTCCCGTGCGTTAGCCCGTCTGTCACGCATGTACAACCCGAAAGCACAGAGGAAGGGCAATACAATACCTTTCCAACAGCCGCTTCTCCGAGAAGCACCAGCTTGACGCTACTGCTAGGCTTCGGGGTATTTGCGCTCGTGGGTTCAGACATGGTACGGATGATGCCCAAGTGGCTATAAAAATCAAATTGTATTGTAAAAACACCTGGCGCGAATAATAAACCGACGAACTGCAGATGAACGATAGTCCGGGGTTTGAGGTCAGGCGGGCAGGTTCGGTCGTTCGTCAGCCGCGGAGCAAGGCGATCACGACAGAGACAACGATGTGGTCACGAGCGGGACAAAGCGGTGACAACTGGCAAGGGGATAGTCGGTAGACAAGAATAGCTTAGAGTTTTGTCAATATGGAGTTGTTGAAGGGGCGGGGAAGAAGGATGAGGAGGAAGAGGGAAAGCGATGATGATGATGATGATGCTGGTGATGATGATGTTGAGGCGGTCGTTGAAGACGGGGTGGGCGTCCCAAAAGGGTTTAGTGCGTTATCAGTCACGGGTACTCTGTACCTCTGTCCCAATTCGGTAACTAGCATATGCTGGATGTATGGAACACTCGACGAACTATACTTGCTTTTTGAATATATGCGGTCGAAGTATAGAAGACTGTTATAAGCCTGTTGGACTCTGCGTTCTTGGCATTGAAATCCGGGGTAGCTTCTTCCCACTACACGGACATCGTGATGCATATGGATGGCCGTTTTCTCTCTACATGTATTACCACATCCTTACAAAATGCAGCCAAGTCCAGGTTATAGCATACTTCTAAATACGTCCTAGAGAATACAAGTACATACCAATTACTCCGTACTATGCCGAAACACCGTAGAGAGTATCAGACATAAGTACTTCGGAGTACACCGTCATCGTACAGGGTATAAAAGTAAGCAAAAACAGAACTCAAATAGTCAACAGGTACGAAAGCACCTCAGTCCAATCGCATAATCCATACCCTGGCGACAGTTTCAACGCTTAAACAAGCGCTTCCTCTGCCAAGGCCAACACCCGAATACAAGTCCATCCCAATAGACAACACACAGCGAAAACTTAGAATGCTCAACAATCCCTCTAATCTATTTAAATTTAATATATACAATTTTCAATCGCGTAGCCCGCGAAAACCGCTAAGCGAGAATCCCACTTCGAAACTAAATAGAAAAAAAGCCTGGAAAAAGTTACGGGCCCAATAGGCCAAGTCACTCATACCCCATATAATTCCTACCCGATACGGTGCTGTTTCTCCATACGGACTGCCACATAACACCAACGCAGGAGTGCATTTTTCGAACGCATGGAAATGACGTTTCCATACATACGACTAAAGCACGAAGATTTGAATGGTGCCCGGTTTAGTTGTATTATGCTGGTGACGTTGCAGCCCGTGATTTGTTCATGGATCCTTTCGGTGGATGCCCAAATAGCAAGTAGAAAAAATTTTGCATGCAAGATATTACAGATACTAAGGACTAGGTACAGTATTAGTGCAATATCGCTGGGTATTTCCAGGGTACTCCGGGATGGCTGTGCTGAAGACGAGAAAATTTTAATTTTTGTGCTGCAATCGGCAAGCCAGTCGAGTGAGGCAGGGCGGTGGATATCGTAACAGCTGTCAGACAGGAGGGTCGATCGGGGAGTACGGAGATGGATGTACTTGGGCACAACAACATACAGACGCTGTTATTCTTGGACTAACAGTAGTAATAGTAATAGTACACCAGAGAGGAATGTATCCTGAAGAACATCTTCAAAAAGATCAATGATCAATAATAAACACGATTGGACCGCGAGGTCGGTAAGTCTAATTCTGTCTGGTATCAAGAAAATCCCATAAAATGCCCCATTGTGAAAATCCATCCCGTCTATGTCAAACGCCAATCAACCCAATCAATAATCCAATGCAAACAAAAGAAAAGTCTGAAAATAAAAACACCAAAATGACTTTTTGGCAAAACTCAGATCGTCGTCGATCTGTCGGAATGGTCGTATCGAAGAAATTAAGATGTAGTAAAATGAATCCGGCAATGTCGCTAAGCGAGAAATGGGGGGGGGATAATAATCGAGAAAAAAAAAAAAAAAAAAAAAATCGAGCGCCGAAGATCGATGTCCGAAGAAGCCCACGCTGAAAGGACAAGAAGGCATTAAAAGACGTATAGTGGCCCGAAGGCACGAATCCGGTAACGAAGAAGCGAAAATGGTAACACTAGTGATACATAGAGACTATCACACAAGTTAGTTTGAATCCCAAGCATGTCAGAAGGTCACACTTGAGTACTTACCGAAAGGAAAGATGAAAGAAATCAACTGGTAGCACAGTCGACTATCCGAAACCGTAGGCGCCATGAGGAAACAATGTCAAAAAAAAAAAAAAACCCCGTAAAGAAACTTTTTGTTCGCTGGAGAACGAGAAGAAAAGCAAAATCGCATCCGAAGCATAAGGATGGATTTATTTGGGCGGCGGTGGTGGTGCGCCGGGCTTCTTGATTCCTGTGGTGTCGTAGGCTCCACGTCCCATGTTGAAAGCAGAGAAGTCTGTGAGGACCATTGTAGATTCTGTAGAGAGGGCCATGGTCAGAAAAGGTCACATGTAATGAGGATATAAGGATATAGTGGATATTCCAGACAGGTTGAGGAAGTGAAAGAGAAAGGGACTCACCAGAGAATTAAATAGTAGAAATATTTCGAGCGATTAACAGGTCCAAACGGAGGTCTGAGAATAGGAGAAGACCGGCGGGTGATAGATAGATAGATGTAGAAAAAAGAAAAAAGGGACCTGCAGATGAGATCGGAAAAGGCGATCCTTTTAAGAACAATGCAGCCGCCGAGAACAGACGAGATGTAGGGCAGGAATGTGGTCGACGGACGGAACTTTCAGCCCAGAAATGAATGAAAGCGAGAGCGCCAAAGCGAAGGAGAAGTGGAACCCGGATATTCGACGGATCGTTCCGATTTTTTTTATTTTTTATTTTTTCTTGCTCTTTGTTGTTTTGTTGTTGTGGCTGGCGTTTGGGATCGGAGGGCGAGGGCCAGCAAAGCGAGCGTGTGATTAAGTACGAGTCGGCGGCAGTAGTAACTGTGGACCGTGGAGCAGCAGGATTATGATTATTGTCGTAGTTGTCGCTGGTGGGCGATCTGGTCGATAATAATAAAGAAACAACGAAGAGAACGAATCCAGGTGACCGAGTAAATGGACCGGACTAATGCAATCGACGGCAAGGGAGTTCGGGATCCTGGGAAATGATAAAGGAAGGAGAGCGTCGCGGAACTCAGCTCCGTCGTTTCCGGGAAGTCAAAAATAAAAAGAAAATAAATAAAGAATATTTATCGGATTCGATGTATCGCAAGGGAGAGACCGAGTGTGAGATCACGTCGGAGCCAAGGGGAGGCAGGAAGATAGAGATTCGGCGATACGCGGCGAGGGAGGAGAGGGATGATGTCGAGATAGAGATCAAAGTATGGCGATAAAGTCAATCGAAAGGATAGGAAGAGAGGCAGGAATATGGCTAGATATATGAATGAAGAGGAAGGAGAAGTTACAAGGCAGAAGAAGATCGATGAAGGGGGTCCATCAGGATAGATATAGGGACGATGCGATGGAAGCTGATGTAGTAATCACCCAAAGAAAAAAAAAATAAAAATAAAAATAAAAAGACAAGACGGAAGCTAACTGTAATTAAAAAAAAAAAAAAAAAAAAAAGATAAAACGAACAACAGCAGAGAGAACAGGCTGTTTTGGTCAATAATAGCTTCATCCCATATTAAACATTATTGGGTATTAGTATGTCATAGTAATACCCGTTGTTACCGTATGGAACCGTGGTACAGAGTACTGTAACAGTAGTGGGGGCACCTCCCATGTCCCGGCGGAAAGGTACGCGAAGCTGCGTGGATGGGGATCCCCCTTTTTACCCAATGTTGACAGAACAATACGCATTACAGAGTTTGTACTCATACTTGTACAAGTATTTTTATACAGATGATACAAGTAGATTCCGATTGACTCTGGCTGTTTACCCTAGTTAGTTCCCTTTCCTTTGTCTACTCCGTTGGTTGGTCGTTGGCCGTTTATTCGGTTGTTTAGCATTCCGGGAACCTAATGGTACATGATTTATACATACCGTCCGATACTCCTGTAATACTTCTGGAATCACAGGTAGAAAATAAATAGAAAAGAAATAATCAAGCAGACTCCACTCCACCAAAGTTAGGAACCGCTTCGTCGGACACAACGGGAAATCCACTCTATTCCCAGCTGATGTGGAGCCCATTTCATTCCCCCGGCGCCAAAAAGGCGGAAGCAGGAACAGAACTCAAACCGGGGCCCTAGTCCAGGAACAGTCTAGTGGCCCCGCTAGGTTTGTCTCGACTCTCGCGTGGTTGACTAGTCGTTTACCCGTGTATGGTATGTATCGTATGGTAAAGAATAAGGGGCATCCTCTTGTCTTTCCACCGCATAGTGGTTGGTAGCGGTTGTATGCAGTAGAATAGTATACGGAGCACAGTGCTTTAGAATCTAAAATAAATCCAGATGTGACCACGCGAGATTCCAGATGCCAATACCCGTCCTGCAGTTCTTCACTTCCCAGTTCCCCGGCGAGTGCATGCATACATATGCAGTTCTCCACGCGATGGCTAATTACAGCATCCAGAAGTTTCGCGCGGTTGGAGATGTACATAATAGTCTCGGAAGACGGCTCCGTTCGATCAAATGGATTGGTTTGATGCGAGGATCCCCTTTCTCCTTGTTTTCTGATCTATCTTCAATGTCAAACCATAGAGAAACAGCACATCCGGAACATTGAAAACACGTCTTAGACGGTACTTTACATCGTACTTATCTTTGCTTTTCTTCTCCCTTTTTTCTATCATGTGCTGCTTCCGTATACGAAATACCAAAGATTAGGATCAGGGATGAGTGGACCTCCCTAATTCCAGCCTCATCCTACCCTAATTAGTATCATGATTTCAGACCTGAACGATCGCGGATCCCACTCCATGCCCTCCCAGCCCACTTTTTTGGATTCCCGCACCAGCCCGTCCGGTTACGTAGGACCAAATCCAGAGTTTTGTATGGCCCCGTTTTGTTCTTGCCGCCTTCTAGCGCCGTGCTGAGTTATATAGTCGACGGAGCAGTGTCCGATAGAGCCATCACCCAACATCATAGGTAATCCTTAGTCGGTGCACTATACACCTTCGGTTCTTTTTCTAGAACGATGCAGAAGTCAACACCCAGACCAGTACCTAGAATCGGTCCACCCCCGGAACCCGAAAATTACCCTTCAACTTGCCACTTTGTACAAGTACGACTCATCCCAGCCACATTAACTCTGTAGAAGCCTTTCTGGAAATGATTAAGGAGTCTGGGTCCCGTGGCTTGATCTATCCACTTCTCGCTGTCCTCCACTGCTTATGGGCCAATAATTGTCGCCTTGATTATGTACTCCGGACTCCGCTCAATAATCCTTCGTAGTCTTCTCCCAATCGGTTCTTTTGTCTTCTGACATAGCTGAAAGGGTAGAACCTAACGACGGAACAACGTCTTTGCCTGAGTAAGACACTCCAAACTGTATGTACGGGGTATGATTTACGTGTACAGATATACAGAACACAGTACCGAGTAGAGAGTGTAGAGTAACATGTTAATTGCAAAGTGATTGATAGAATCCATGGAATCCGACTTTCGGGTGATCGTTTACACTGCGATCGGAGAAGTTGACAAGTATCCTGTACATAGGACTCTGCTCTATATTATCATCACCCGGTCTATAGAGGGATTTATATAGATTGATCCTGATCGTTGACGCATTAGAATCCTTCTAGAAGAGCTAAATCGCTCCATCCGAAAGGTACCGTGAACTGGACCATGGTTGGGTCTGTTAGTGTGTACCTGTACCTGGTACCTGTAATTGTATCTGTATGTACTCTGTATTCTGTATATCATGTTCGCCTGAACATACAAGGACTACTCTGCACAGGAACTGTACAAGTAAACCAGTTCATAAGCTGTATGAGCATAATATCGGTCATTACCAATAATACCACTAGAACGGCGCTAGAAACAACCGAGGCCCAATGGAAACCGTTAGGAAACCTTCCAGAAGACTTTCCGCTTCCGCGAGCTTCCTAATCGTCTCTTATTCTCCATAGTCCAGCTCCCCAAGTGATAGCTTCAGTTTCCTAGTTGGGAATGAGCTTCAGACCCAATAATATGGCCGATTAAGATGGATAGATCCACTGCGGTTCGCCTTCGGATTCCAGAAATCCTCATTATTCATTGGTTTTCGTGGAATGCGCTCATACAGAGTGGTACAGAGCAGTACGGTATGGTAAATACTGTAAAGTACATCACATACCGAATAAAACCAGCTGCATCTCCAGACTTCGGCTCGATGCATTAGTCTGCACATCACAAATACTTGGGACACTGTACTCTGCACCTTTCTATGTACACACATATAGGACAAGGTCAATTTGAGACAGAACAAAAACTGTCTGGACTACCTTGCAGGACCAGCAGGGGATTGATTGATTGACAGCGCTTGGACGCTGATTACCGTGGAGCTATTTGCCACCACGCGACATTCCCATCGGACTATCAGGGGATACTGAATAAAAAGAAAAAACGCGTCGGGGATGATCCTGCACTTGTACCCGGTACTTTGTACGGAGTACTTGTATGCTAGATCATTTCTGGACATCTGAGTCTGGATTACTAGCATTGCAGCCCAAACACGTGCCCCCTCCTGATTCATACCTGTCATCCTATAATATCTTATAATATGGAGTTCGCTGTGATCAATCTTCTGTCAATAAATTAAAGGACAGATAAGCCGCGGAAGCAACCCAATACTCCGTGGCATCTAGTGCAGGAACCGGATCATTCTGGAAGTCGATCATTCCATTCCCGGGGTATAAGTACCATCGATATAGCCTGCCCCTGTTACGGAGTACGGATATATTAAGTACTTTTGTTATAGCATATGATGTTATGGTTTTGACAGCGAGCACTATGATTCAGCTCCAGCCACTCCATATGGAGTATTATTTTGGGCTCCCGGATTGCCTCCCGGGCCAATAGATCTACGAGTCGCGTTTCCATGGTATTGGACTATCCGATCAATTTATTTAGTGCTTCTAGAATACGGTGTATGGGTACTCGGGGATATTGGGCCATAGCTTATTGTGTTGAGCTGGATACAATGGATAACCTTCACGGTAAACGTTGAATAGGAGTCACCGCTCCATCTACTCACCGTTATTCTACTTTATTCTGCCAGATCGTCAAATTGAGTTTGTCACTGCCTTTACCCGTTGAGAGAAGCCCGATTCACATCGAGTCGAGTCTATCACGTTCTACAAGTGCATTGATGGTCATGTTCGATACGTATTCCCAATTCCGCGCCAATAATCACTCACCTCGCATCTCATGTACGTACCCCGTATATTACTCAACCGATTGCCAACCCCCCCCCCAATGATGCATCGATTCCATTCCATTCCACGCCGGAGAATACCAGCTATTGAAAGAAACCGGGCCCGCGGAACCAAATCCGGGTCATAGTGCCCAACGATTGGATCCTTCTGGAAGTCGATCATCTTCATCTAGTCTACGGGGTATGCGGGCTATTTTACTATCCATATAGTCGGTACGGAGTACACTTGTAGTCTGCATGCTAGCGACGCATGAATCGGATAGCATCCACTTGATTCTCGGCCCGGTGTGGATGGTGTGATCCACCGAATCGAATCGCATTTCCAGGTCGTCGGATCGGTTTGCAGAATTGTATCGAATTCAAATCTAGAATCTTTGACGAAAGTACTATTCGTACTTTGTACTGTACGGAGTACGGATCATGCAATTTCCACTTGTATGGAATACCACTTCAATTCTTGCCGACAGGATATCCCCAACCATGCAGTTCGAGTGTTGATATCACGCAAATACCTGCTGTGTGGCGAGTACAATGTTGTGCTATGTTCTACAGTCATGTATCACCACATCTGCAACATCCCTTGCCTGTCTGGGTATAGTTGCATTCCACTGTATCAAGCCGGCTGCAGAAACAGGGTATTAAACTCCGGCGTGGATCGGTATGGAGAAGCTCTTGCCTCGCACCATATGGACTTTATATGCTCTCATTCATTCTTTCACTGGCTGTGAGGGTTTTCCCTTTTTTCCTTTTTTTTTTTTTTTTTTTTTTTTAACACCCCGGTTGTGGTGGTTTCTTGGCTACCTTGGTAGCAAGTCCTGGAATGCGGTATACGCAATTACGTCTGTCGGGAAACTTGACAGCGAAGTGAAGGAGGATCCGCTTTGGCCTCTGGTAGTTATGTAGGCATGCGCTGGCTTGTCCCTTGGTCCTTGATAAAACACAACTGTATACAAAGTCACATGTGCATCACGTGCTGTCAATTGACCAACATCAATTTCCATCCAGCGATGAGGATTGGGTGAATATCAATAATCATCTGAATCATCTATTGCTCATGCTTCAAGTATCGTTACCTAAGAACTAACACTGTAGTGATAAGCGAAATAGGTTGGCAGAAATTCCAGCAATGTCAAATTCAGCAAGCAAAACCCACAAATGTATTTTACGAGGAACAATTGATGCCAGTGCCAGATGCATCTTCCGAAAAACACAGCCGGTCTCGGGTATCGGTCTTGAGCCGGTAGATCCCCGTGGGGGAAATCCGCGGGGAAAATAAGCTTGTATACCACATGTGGAATTTGGAGTGCACCTTGACCATGAACCTGCAACAATATAACAAAGGATTTCAAGATCATGCAATTGCAAATATTATGGGAGAATATATACCTTCGACTTCTGCAGTTTGACAATCCCTGGCTACTCCCGGGTGGAATATGTTCTTTGCTGGTCCTATCATATGGGATATATATGCAAGTTCTCCACCCATTGGCAAAATATCCAGGCCCGCTGCTTGCGTCTCTTACAAATGGATGGAAGGCATACTACGTGTACAGGCTGTTCTTCCATGAAAAGCTCATTGAGCTTCATCAGCAATATGGTCCGGTTGTACGGGTAGGCCCGAATCATCTTCACATATGGGATGGCAACGCCATTGCTCCTCTATACAAAGGAGGTCGCTCAATGGGAAAGTCCGAGTTTTATGATGCGTTTACGGCTTTCAACCCCAATCTGTTTGGGACTACGAATGACGACGTGAGTTGCTGTGGACTTCTATCGTTGTTGATATATAGTGACCGCAGATAGATCCACTCCCTCCGTCGACGACAGCTCGCTCATGGGTTCTCTCAAGCTTCTGTTGTGAACTTGGAGCCTTTGATTGAAGCTGAGTTGAAATTCCTTAAGAATAGACTACGCACATTTGCACAGACCGAGCAGACCTTTGACCTGAAACTACTGCTCTCGCTCTACGTTTTTGATATTCTGGGCTCCGTTGCATTTGGCAGACCATTTGGTGCTCAAGAGAGAGGCTATGAGGAAGTATTGCCCGCTATTAATGACCATCTACTCTTGGCTGGTATCGTGGGAGAGCTACCTCTGCAGAACGTCACCAAGACAATCAGCAGATGGTCACCAATTCCCTGGATGGGAAGATTAATGAAGAACCGTGATGCTCTTAAGAAAGTCTGTGCAGAATGCGTCAAGTATAAGATAAATAATCCGGCTGAGAGACAAGATCTTTTGAAGAGTCTGGTTAAAGCTGTAGACCCTGATACTGGATCCACCTTGACAGAACAGGAGATAAACTCTGAAGCCTTTGCAGTTCTGTGAGTGCACAGCTGCCTTTATATATTTCACGAGTTTCTAATAAGACAAGTGTTGCCGGATCGCATTCGACTTCAGGGACATTGACTCTCCTTTTCTGGCATCTTCTTCAGAATCCGGATACACTGGCTGCCGTGGTAGACGAAATTGAGTCTACTCTACCTCCTCTTGCCGATGATCAAATATCCTATCCTATCCAGGGTCTGGAATCATCGTTGAGTTATCTCATGGCCTGCGTTCGAGAGAACTTCCGGATAAACCCCGTGTTCACCATGCCCTTGTGGCGCCATGTTGGCCGTCCCGGTGGCATTGAAATAGGAACATACCATATTCCACACGGGGTATGTATTTCATCCTACTACCCAAAATAACAGTCTAACAAGCCCAGACCAACATCTGCATTTCAAACTACGTCCTCCACCACAACCCCGCCATCTGGGGCAACGACCACAACAAATTCAATCCATCCCGATGGCTCAATGAAAAGCAAAACAAAGAGCTATCCCGCTACCTAATCCCTTTCAGCATTGGCCATCGCATGTGCATCGGCCGCAACCTCGCCATGACAAATATCCTCAAGACCGTCACAACTCTGCTCTGGGAATTTGACATCAAACCGGTAACAAAGCGGCAAACGGTAAGAGTGCGTAGTCCTGGGATCGGGGAGATGGATGGGGAGTTTCTGTGTACGGTTTCGGTACGGGAATAGTTTGATTTTCATTGCGGTTCTTTGTTTTTATTCATGATACGGGTGTTGGTGCCCCGTATTGATAGTGCTATTGGCTCATCAACTTAGAATTAATCAAACCGATTCAGCCGTACCTGATCCGCGAAATCCCGCGTCTTGGTACACTTCCCGTGGTATATTACATGGAGAATATACAGTTAATATGATATTTATACATCGTACTTTGTCCATCACAACACATGACGATATGATCCATCACATGATATACCAACAGATTTGATACGTACAATCAACCATCGTTACTAGTCGTTTCTATTGATTATTAGAATTTCGGGTAAGAGAAAGGAATAATTAAATGGATCAATGATCTTCATGAGTATGGATCCCGGAGTGCTCCGGAAAACGCAGCTTGCGATATGCATTTCGTACATATTACTCACGATCGACCCGGTGTTTGCAGTTATCGATTATCGTTCGATATATTCATCTGACATACGGGTGGGAGAAGGGGCGCAGCCGGGAAGGAAGCGGACAGGAAGTCCGTGGGATTTTTCTTTTCTTTTTTTTTTCTCTTCTTTGATAAGTTGCTTTTGTTTTTGCTTATGTGCCTGTCAGCTGTCAATGTCGTCGCTTACATCCTTGTCCCGCGGCCCGCTGCCTGGAAGGATACGAGCTAAGGATGTCTCAGCTAGAGTCAGGTACGAAATCATCTTGGGCACTCAAACACGGGGAAATAATATTCCAACAAATAGCCCTAGCCCTATTTACATTGCTCTAACAAGCAAGTCGCAAAGCCAAAAAAAAAAAAAAAAAAAAAAAAACAACCATCTACCCAGTACCCTCATCATCATTCTTATCCTCGTCAACGTAATCCTCATTCTCATTCTCATCTCCATCATCGCCCTCACCATCGCCCTCACCATCGCCCTCACCCTCATCTTCATCCTCACTATCAACATCCTCGTCAATTTCAATCTCACTCTGACTACTTGGATGATACGTGTATCCATCACTCGAAAAATCAATGTCAACAAGCCTCTGCGTAAAGAACGGATGGTCACTCCGGAGCTGCCAACCCTGACATACGTATCCCATGGGTGTATGCGTGATATCCTGTCCCTGGCGGCGGAGAGAAAGCCACTCGCCAAGGAAGGCGAGGGTGTTTTTGGTGGTGGTCTGGGGATCGTCTTCGTAGTCGCTGTCGTCTTCTTCCGAGAAAGCTCCATTGTTCTGTGCTTCGAAGCATAGACTCTCTTTTATGTGATGATATTCCAGGAATTCAAAGTAGAGCCGTCCGCCCAGGATCCCGAGTTCGAAAGCTAACCATGACGGCGGTTCCCAGTCCTCTGGGAGAGTGGGAGTGGAGTAGAAGTCGAGGCGGTTGAAGTGTTGCATCTTTCTGGTCACGGGTGCGGCGTACACGAGGAGGTGTACGAGTGGTATCTCGGCTGTTCGAAGGAGGGGGATTAGGAGCTCGGCTTCTTCTGGTATGACGACTAGTGCCATGTCGGATACTGCACTCCAAAGGATCCAGTTCACCGGTCGCTAGGTCATTGTTAGCTTGGTTGCGTCAATAGAGTAGAAGGGTGCTTACGGTAAAGTCATCGAGTACTCCTGCATTGGTGGTTTTCACCGTTCTCATGAACTCATGCGAGATATACAGATGGCGCAGCAGCGAAGAGGTCCGGATTCTGTACTTCTGTCCCAAATGGGTCATATCCAGCGCCGTCGACGCTCTCGTGTATCCGCAATTCCCATTTAGCAAGCCAGTGATAACAAATTCACGTATAGCCTGATGCAAGCCTGGAAATTTGAAGGCCGGAAGACGACAAGGCCGCTGCACTTCTCTCTCCTCTTCGATCTCAAAAGCAACCTCCCGCTCTTGCTCGACTTCTTCGAGAGCCGAGCTTCGGGCCGAGCTGGTGGAATGCTGCGATTGGTGCTGAAGAGTTTTCTCGAAGCTATGGAGCTCGCCAGAGAGAGCCATGGAACTGGCGTCTACCGCCGAAGGCTTCTCCGGAGCGTACAGCTCTTCCAAACCTTGCCGTTCCGGTTGCTGCAGAACTGCCATGTATGCGTCTCGGTGCTTTGGTTGGGACATAAACTGGTCCCAAGTCGTTGCCGCTTGTGTACGCCGACAGAAGTCTCTGCCTTGTGAGAAATATAAAGGTTGAAGTTCCTGGTTATTAGTGCATGTTTGATCCAATAGCCAAGTCACAACATGAGAGGAGCTGAGTTTATCCAATGAGCTCTTCTTGCAGACGTCCAAAATGCTCTGATGGACTTCCGGGGGCGCGATGAACGCAACCGACTGCGTCCTTCCTAACTGACGCATTCGCATCGCAGCTGCTATGTATTAGTACATATCCTTTGCATCCTAAAGAAGGTTGACTTACCTTGAACAGTGTGATCCTTAGTCTGGTTCAAACCTAACGTTAGTGCGCCCCTAGCCTGAGCTGGCAGCTTTAAATCCGTGCCCCGAGTATGCGCCTCGTCCAAGTAAACCAAGCAATTATCCAAATTCTCAGCAAAAGGGGTGGCAATCAACGGAACAGTCTTACCAGCTCGGTACTGGACCCAAGCCTTGTTATCAGATCCAAAATAAACAGCCCCCTGAGCCTTAGGAAGCCGGTCCAACCATGCTTTAACCAAGGATCGATTATCCATTTCCAAAATGAAGGCGCCGGCGTCGATGAGAACACGCATGTTATTCGCGCTGAGATGGTCCAGCAGCTCAAACTCTGAGAAACGTCTCCCGTGCTTGTTGGCCGCTAAGATGTAACCCCGGTTTCTCTTCTGGAGGAGATATGTCAGTACCTCTGCATTAGTATGCGATAGGCCTGGCAGATCGTGCTGTTCAATTGTCATCGGAAGCAAACGTCTGTTGTCATTCGTGCCGCTGAAGCCAGTCGTGATCCCTGGCCTGTTACCTCTTTCCTCTGCCCATAGTTTATCAGCAGAAAACAAAGGAACGTCCCACCCCGATGCCTGAAGCTTGATGCTAAACTGCTTCGCATGAGCGGGGAAGACGAAGTAATTGAGGAAATGGTTGATCACAACAGTCGAAAAGCGCAAATGGCGCCAGATCTCTTCAACCTGTCCTTCATCGTCGACGTTGATGATGTTCCAATGGCGCAGAGCATCCGGGAGCGAGGTCGAGGTTTGCGTCCACCGGTCGTATTCAGTAGTAGGATCATCCGACTTTAGGATGACCTGTAGACTCTGTCGAAGTTGCTTCTGGTCCAGTCCCTGGTAGTAGAACGCAAGGCAGGTAAATAGGATGGCGACGTCAGGGTGGCCCCATTCAGCTTGCTCCGAAGGAACGCCTTTTGCATGGAACGGAACAGCCACGGGGTTTCGATCAGGGTGCAGGCCGTACTGCACATTCCAACGCCTCTTCAAACAGAGGAGGAGGATGCCGTGCACGAGGAGACCACGTAGGAGGTATACGATTTTTCGGGCGTTCGGCACATCAGGGAATAATTGCGAGACCACGTCAATGACACGTTGATCCACCATCTCTCGTGAAATGAAAACACGGATGGCCTGGCGCTGCTCCTTCGTACAGTTTCGAATGGGCAGCATGGATGTTCGTCCGGCGCATACATCATCAACAACTCTCTGAACAAGTGCATTCTCGACGTCACCTCGCAAGAAATACGCAACAGGGAACTCTGTGACTGCTCGCTCGGTCACGTCAATGCTTTGCGGGAACTCTTGGGCCAGATCTCGCAGGTGGTGTGCGACCAAACCAAGTATAACCTCAGCGACCTTCCATCGGTGTGGATGTCCATCAACTGCTAGCTGTTCACCGCTTGGGTAGATGAGTTGGGTCTTTGTGGCGAGGGTAAAGTCGCACTCATCTAAAATATCACGGCACACCTCATCCATCCACCTCTGAATGGCAATCATCTGATACGCTTCGGAAAACTTGCAATCAGACACCCGCTGCAAGCCGCACAGTTTGAAGGACAGGACATGCTCGGGTATAGCTAGCATAATACCGGCTGATCGCATCATGTCCCCGTGAAAGTTGCGATACTCCTGGATATGCTGCTGTGTTGTCGGAGTCCGACGAGAGAACGGAGCATGAGTGACTTCTCTGCCCAAAAGGCCTCCGAGCCGGGATTGGAGAATCTGTGCCGTCTGTGACAGCAGCGCTTTGGGGACCAACAGCCTGGTGAGCATCTTCCTGTCGGCAAGAACACAGGCCACCATTGGCATGATCACCGAGGTTTTCCCCTGTCCCATGTTCATCTGCAAGACGGAATTGGCGCCAGATGACGGTGAGATCATTTCCAGTGCGACTGTAACTTGATCCTTGCGAATTTGCATGTTGGCGTCAATTTCCAAGAGAAGCCAGTCTGTGTACACGGCTGGATCCCAGTTAACGTGACCGGGGTTGTCGTACTCTTGCCGGAACCTTCCTTCATCCTTCTTCAGTAAGGCGTCCTTCATCCGGAATAGATGCTGCACTTTGACGATCGACTTGGCATATTCAAGGATCTTGGTCTTCATAGCTATGCCAAACGCGCCGTCGGAATTGGACCGAAGGTACTCAAGTAACGAGGTCGGCGTCATAGAGGGCCAAAGGTTGGCTCGAAGAAGCCAAGAGCATCGCGGATCATCGATCACAAGTGCGTTGACTAGGGATTGGTAGCATCGTTCAAGAGCCGTATAAGCCTTGGCAATCTCGGAGTCAAGGTTCATTTCCACCACGGGCTTGGATGTGAGGTTTTTGTTCATCTTCTTCAGCGCATCGACACTCTGCCCCAGGTCGCTTCCGTAAATCGATCTCACAGGACAGTCCGAGTGGAGGAGTCGACCAATGATGCTGTCCAGCTCTGCAATCTCCTCAGTCGAGTCCGGCTTCGCCCCCGTAGGCAGCGCCTTCAACTGCGTGTTCAGTTTGTGCTTAACCCGCTGATTAACTTGCTCGAATTTGGGCTTCGCGATGCGAGGCAGATTGAAAGGCACCTTGCCAGCTTTATCGCCTGGCCTGCTGAGGAGATCTTGTCCTAGACGAGGGATAGCCTCAACATTCCTCTGCCGCGATCCGAATAACTTCACCTTTGGGCTACTTAATACCGGATAAACAGGGTTCTTAGCGACAAAGTACCGATCGAGAATCTTTTGCACCTTAGCGACGTGCTCCGAGAGCTGCAGACCAGCATGTATCCTCTGCCAGTAAGGCAGAACAGCTTCTAGTGTATCATCCAACTTGATATACTTTGCATCAAATCCTTCGGTAGAGGGTTTAGGAGTCGGCCATTGCTGTTGCAATAACCTTGTAAACTCCATGCATTCGATGGTGGATTTCCGCTCGTGTTCACGCTCGGCATCCTCGAAAGCAAGGGGCTCAGCTAGAGAAGCCATATGCCTTTCTCTCCTGGGGATTTGTGGTCTCTGATACGTCTTGCAACATGGCCTAATCAGGTTGAAGAGCTCTTGATACGTGACTTTTCCATCCATGTCAGACCCAGCGAATGAAGCGTATTCGGGGAGGTCAATCGTTTTGAGGTCGTCGAAAAGGAAAAAGGCAACAGCCGCCATTAGAACCTGCATGTTGACTCCTTCGCGGAAGGCCGCCACTCCCAATCGGAACATGAGATTGTACACATCGTCCTCTTTGCAATTTCGGCAAAGATTCACCAAACGGCCCCATTCCTGGCCTAAGTCTGCTTCGAGACAGTCGCTGATGAGATTTGGTGCGAACTCGCCGATGTAGCCACCGATAATGGGCCATTTCCGGACGACATCTTTCAGATTGGTGGTCGTGCAGAGTAGCCGAGGGCGTGAGCGGAGTATCGCCAGGATCTCTCGAGCTTTGGACGTCCGGACTGACTCAGTTATCGCCGCTCGAGACAGGTACGTCTTGTCAGCAGGAGCGCATAGCTGGGTAGACATTATCTCTGGACGTTCGTAGATAGATCGACGCCAGTGAGCCCGCTCACGGAGGTGTGGAACTGTCCATACTTTGTCGTCCTTGATCTCTGGGGCATTGGCTTGGAATAGCCAGAGCCGTTGCAACTTTGCAATGATCGAATCAACAACCAACTTGAACGCGTCGTGCTGGATAGTAAAGGTTAAATCTGAATCCCAAGTGACGATTTGCTGTCGCTTCAAGTTCTTGGGATAGTAATTCCTTCGGGGTGACAGGTTCGCAAGCGTCTGTAGGGTTGGTGTCAACTTGGGATTGAAAGGATTCCATGGCTGGCATGACCCAGATTGTAGGCACCGCAGCGCCTCTTCAGTACCAGTGCGGCCTGTGAGAGGATCTGGGATTACGAAGGAGGTAAACGCGTGCATCTGAGCCTTGTTGTAAAGAAGACGCGGTTCTGGTGGACAGTGCAATCGACCAAGCATGTCATCGATCATATATCTGGCATAACTTCCATCGTTATCCATCTTCACGTTGACATGTACTCCTTGGCGTCGATACCGCAGGGTTCCCAACGTTGTGATCACGCTGCGCTGCATTGGATTGGCAACATCCCTCAAAACGATCATGCTCTGGAGACCATATAATGCACCGACATCTTGATCAGGATCGATCTCAGACGCTAGCTGCTTGCAATGGAGATTACGCTGCCTGTTAACGAAGAAATCGAGATCCATGCTTTTCAGCTCAACCGACAGATTTCCACGAGGTTGGTAGACCGTTAACAAAAGCGGTTGCGCGAAGTCACGAAATATCTGAGCTACTAGCCCGAACGTCTTGCTTTGCGGGTCCACCAGATAGGATTCTCGTCTCCTTCCTTGTCTGGTACGAATGTTGATTCTCCAGTTCCCGGGTTTACTCTTCCAGATGTTTGGTTGGCGTCGGACTTCGAGATTGCCGGAATGCAAATCAACCCAGTGCACGCAGTCGTATATCAGAGATCTCGGAAGGTCGAAATTAGACTCATTGCCGAAGACGCTTTTCGGGACAAATTCAAGCAGGCTTGTCGTGCCTTGGGCTTGGATTATGAGCTTCTGGCCTCTGTATCCAATGTGAATGTGGTTACCATTCTTCGGTATTCCCAGCATGTAACTCACTCCAGGCAGGTTTGACGGAAATGCAACCAGTCGCTGATTTCCAAAGAGTTCTTTCAAAATCTCCGAATCTCTGATATCGGCAGGAAGTTTGCCAAGAGGCTTACCGTCCACCAGAAGGTGGCCCTCAAGAAGATGGTAATGCACTACTTGAGGCATGGTTTTCGTAGTTGCGCTTGCCGCCACTGTCGAAGTCATCCACCATTCGTACGGAGGCGAAAGCGAAGACCAACTGGTGTACGGGCGAGGGGTGTCGGTAGGGTTTGGCCAGACAGAATCAATTGCTGACTGCATGCTCGATGGATATCGCTTAGCCAAACGACAAATCATAGTCTTCATCCGATAGGTCATCTTGATATCGCGGATCAACATGTTTCGCGTGGTGGTCGAAAACCGGCTCAGGTCGACAACGAGATTTTCTTGCATGGCAAGCGTGGTTTCCACAAAAGATCTGAACGAGTCCCCATCAAGATCTGTATTGCTGTAGGCTTGGGGCGCAAACGTTCTGCGACATAGCAGGGCTGACATGAAGCCATATCTCGCAGTCCTTTCCGCGACGTCCGCTTCATGCGTGGTCCTGGTTTCGTTCCGAAGGCGAGCTATCCATGTGAGCGTGATGCGGCGGATTTTCAACAGAAGCTGAGTAGCCCGAGCTAAGGTTTCCTGGGCACCAAGAGTACACAGTCGAATGGTAAGCGTCAACATGGTCTCCATATAGTTAATTTCACGCCAGTTCGCGGAAATCGCCTCCGTATGCCGGTCAACCTGGCCGATGAGAGCCTGACAAAATGCAGCATCTCTGAACATGATATGGACAGCTCGCAAGTAATCATCACCCAGCCTGGGTCCCACTTGAAGGGCGAGATGGTGGAAAAGGATCTCGGTGTCCTGCAGACTGAAGTTGACATTTGACGACGCCAGTTCAGTGAGCATGGAAAGCCATCGTCTGTTTCTTCCTGCCATTAGGGTCTGATGAGAGGCGTACTCGTGAATCGTCAAATCTGATGGACACTCGGCGATGCTCGCAATCGTCTCATACGAGGTAGGACCGCTTCCGTTGGGCGCGAAACTTTCCGAGGAGTAAAGACTTGAGAAGGCAAGCTCCTTAGGAAGGTCCAAGGCAAAATGGTGAGCGAACGCCAATGGTTGTGGGAGACGATTTGCCCAGATACCACGTTTCGAGTCGTAATACGTGAGCTTCAACCCCAACGGTAACAGTACTGTTGAGGCGTCAGCGGGTAGCTTTTTGAAGTTATAGTGTGTTCCCAAACAAGACTTCGTCTTTGACGCGAGGGAAAAAGCCTCGCTGTTTCGATAGTAAGTCTTAAGCTGAGAATAGCCACCCAAGAGCATCTGCGGTGCTTCTTCCAGGTTTGGCGGAATCTTAGGAGAGAAGCAGTTGATGATTTCCCAAGTAGCACTGCGATATGCTGCAAACGCTGCAGGGGGCGAGAGCTCGAATAAAACGGCGCGCTTTTGACTAATGCTCTTTGGTAAAAAATCCTCATGGACTTTAATCTTGAGACGTCGACGAGAACGAACGTGCCAGCAATGGGTGCAGCCATGGATATCGTGTGTGCCATCCGGATTGCGCCGCTGCGTACAGAAGGTTTGTGTCATTTTCTCCGTACGGTCTCTGTAGTCGCGGTTCACTTCCTGTAGCTCCATCTTTTTAGCGTGTCTAGATTTTATCGATACAGTATCGACACATTTCTCAAGATCATGCAGTTTCTCCATATCCTCAAAGCATTTAGCGGCAAAGCAGCCGTCCTGCGGATCAGCGAAGATAGTTATGCGCTTCTTAGCCTGAGTGCATCTGCTGTGGAGATACTGCTGAATAGCCTGAAGACGCCGCATATCGTCAAGACGTGATAGTAGCAAAACATCGAGCATCTCCGGTTCGAAACATGGGTGGTATTCAAGCAGCAACGGATACACGACAGTGGCGCATCTGTCCATGTGTACCCATTGTTCGAATACGTTGAGAATGAAAGTACCCATCTGCTCTGGATTTCCTTCATAGGCGTCTCCCACGGCCTCCAAATAACCACGAATCTGGGTAGAAATCTCCTTGCAACGTTGAGAACAGTCATCCGGAGAGCTAGGGACATCACGAGCCGCAGATTCAATGGACATCTCCGATGCCTCCAGTGCAAAATAACGCGAAGTCAGGGATCCGAAGAATTTTGTCGTGGCCTTGCTGGAATTGGGACCCAGAACGGCCGGATCAACAACCAAAAGTTTCGACCTCTGATGACGATGGTTAAGGACGTCTTGAAGGTAAGAACCGCTATTGGGAAGAGTCAACTGAAGCTCACTGTCCTGAGCACGAAGCGGGAGGGAAGGAACTTTGCGTCGATAGTCCGCCTTGAATGCGTTCCACTGGGCTTCAATTGCGGATGTGCTAGCTTCGATTGCGCCCCGACAGAGAGAACCAATGTCTTCAAAGAGGTCGTTATAGACAGGAACAACAGAGGTACTTGCAGCTGCCTTCTCGTTCTCCAGCTTAGCCAGACGACGGCACAACTTGGCTCTGAGGACACTGCACAGCTCGACACCCAGGTTGCTGATGGAGTCCGTCAGCAACTGCGCGAGAACGCCACACATCAAGAACTTGTAATGCGCTTGTCCCTTCTCCTCGCCCATTGCCAGGCAAAGCAAGCGTTGCACCGAAACACGCAGTGTAAGCCAGAACGGACTTCGTCGCCATGGCAGTTCCGAGTTATCCCAGGTGACATCATCTTTGATGCGCTTTCGAAGGAGAGGAGGGTATGCACGGCTGCCGTTGACCTCTATCAGGGTCATGAGGAAGTGTGTGATGAGCGCAGGGTCAACTGTATCACGAGCTTCGAAAACCTTTACGCCAGCCTTGGAGGTTTTGGCCGCAAATTCGTCCAGTGGCTCAAGACTGGCCTTTTCAAGGAACGACACCAGATTCTCCTGGAAGATAGGCTTTTCGAATTCGGAACGAGGGAGGGATACGGCGACGCTGGGGAAATCCCACTGCAAGGCGCCCTGGGAAGCCAGAGTTTCTTCAGCCGTGGGTGAAACCTCAAAGGCTTCGAAGATAACTTCCTCACTGAATACAGTTAGTTAAGACAAGATCGAACACCATAATTATCTTCACTTACCTAGCGAAACGAATAAGGAGACCAGCGTTTTGCTCTGTGATGCGAAGAATGACAGCATGCTGAGACTCCAGGTCACGGAAAACGTTCATCAGCGCCACTTTATTCACATATCTGTCCTCATTCACGGGTCCGCAAGTATGCAGTGTCTTCGCGATGTTCTGCCATATGGGAAGGTCGTCGTCTCGAGCACAGGATTCCATGGTCTTGGTCGCGCGCAGGATACGCGTCAACAGTTCCCTTTCGATATCTTCAACCTTGCTGTCCTGCTCTCCAGGGAGTCTTGGAGGCAGGACGACATGATTGAAGGTCAGTTCCAGGGCACAGTCAATTGTCATGACGGGGGCCCTGTCAGATCGTGGGAGATTTGTTAGAACGATGAAGATGTGGAATAATTTTTTGGGGAGATGGATATTATTATACGTGTGGACATAAAGAATCAAATTCAAACATATGGATGTTTGAGCGGTTTGTATTCATTTCTTTCACCACTTTCAGGCCCTAAGACATTTTGACAATGGACAGACACCAGCTCGCTGCCGTTGATGCTGTAGGCTTCAACCACTTTGACGGATCCCAATTTAACAGTGATGATGACATTGTGAGTAGGGAGTAGGTAGGCTGCGTTGACATAGAAATTTTAGAAGATTTGTATTTGGCTTGACTTTCATATTTGAGATCCTGATAAGTCGTATTATCTTCCCTAACATGCATAATGTGCTAATAAAATAAAAGTCTTTCAAGCCAGGAATCATTGTTTCTTTGTCAAAATGCAATTGTACGCCATATCAAACTGTTTACGATTAGCAACATCATCTTGAAGAAGGTAACGCAAAGACGAAGGAACATACCTGCTCATTTGTCTGGCAAACCAGCACCCTCCGTCCACTGCCAGACTCCTTCGAAATATCCAGCACAGTCTGATCATCCTTCGGCCCCTGGTCATTCTTAGACTCGTCAATAGCAAATCCCAAACTCCGACTTTTCTCAACAAGCGTCTTCCGCAACAACGCGCTCTTCTCGCCAATTCCACCTGCAAAAACTAACCCATCGACCTGGCCATCAAGCTTAACAAAGTAGTTTCCGATGAAGCCGAGCATGCGGTCCACGATGATGTCGAAGGCGAGTTTGTGCTCGTGGGAGGGTGGGTTCTCGACTGCGATCTTGGAGAAGTCAGTTGTGCCTGTGAGGGCTTTCCAGCCGGATTGCTTGTTGAGGATGTCTTCGGCCTGTTATGTTTGGTTAGTGGTGATTTTTTTTTCTTTCGGGTGGTTCTTGGATGGCTACTCACCATGCTAATGTGCATCTCCTTAGTACTAGCGGGACTTAGTTTGCCTGCTTCATTGGTGTAGTGAAAGACGAGTCTGAAGTTAAGGTTAGAGGGTTGTCGCGTGCTGAATTGGTTCAGGAAACTCACGATGGGTCAATCGAGCCACTTCGCGTCGCACCTGGTAACCCAGCTAACGGGGTGAGGCCCATTCTAACGCTCTGTTAGCGATGATCGCGATCTCAACATACGTCACAGCCTCAGCTTACGATGTATCAACCGATTTCCCATTCTTAATAGCGCAAATCGAAGCACCACTTCCGATGTGCATCACAATCAGATTAGTCTTCTCCTGTGGCTTGTTGAGGAATTCAGAAACGGAGCGAAGAATAAACGAGTAACTGATTCCGTGAAATCCATATTTCCGCAGTCCATGCGACTTGGCTACTTGCTGGTTGATTGGATATGTCTTCACGTGTTCGGGGAGCGATTGATGGAATGCGCTATCGAAGTAGGTGATGTTCTTGAGGTTGGGAAAATCCTCTCGACATGCCCGGACGATCTCGAGGGCGGAAAAGTTGTGTCTGGATTGTCAGAAAGAAACACCTTGCTTATTTCAATACCGCACTTACAATGGCGCCAGATCCTCAATTCCCTTCAATGTGTGGTAGGTCTCGTCATTAATCTCCACGGCCTCGGGATAATCCCCTCCATGTACAATCCGGTGGCAGATATATGACAAGTCATCACTGCTAGCGACTTCTGAAAGCTCCGGATCCGAGAAGCATCGTTTAAGCAGGGCCTTGAACGCATCCTGCGGCGTGCTCAGCTTGTCCTTCAGCTCTTCCTTGTGTGTCTGATCGCCTTTTGTATATTTGAGAGTCGGTGGGGGCGCTGTGATTCCGGAGATTTGCGCATTGGCGAGTTCCCGTGGTGGGAGTTCGAATGTATAGAAGGTGATTTTGATAGAGGATGAGCCGGCGTTGACGGAGAGGATTGATTTCGGCATTTTGAATTGAAATTGAATTGTCGCGTTCACACGGCGAAATGAAGCTAGGAATATTAATCTAGATTCAAGAGAAGAACACGAATATACCGAGATCCGATATTTGACTAATGAGTGGACTTGATCGCAGATTGACCTGTTCTTGTATGTATGACATCACAACCTCCATTCATTGTGACGTTAGCGGACATTGGAACGCCCGGAAGTATTTCAATAGAATCACTTCGCTAATAGTATCCGATGTCAGCTATATCTGCAATTGACCATCAATTCCTCAATATTCTTTTCATCCTTCTACCAATTGATCAACTGTCGGAACCGCTATCACAATGCCGGGCGAGAACATCGATCGACCTAATCCGCAGCCACTGCCATCGCATATCCCGGATTCGATCAATGAGCTTCAGGTCAGGCTCCAGAATACATGTTTAGACCAGTCGGCATGTGATTCTTTGTATAAATTCCGGAGAGCAGCGGCTTATATCGCTGCAGGTGCGCAACCTTTCAGATATTGAATTGAAGTGGATAACTGACCATGATTAGCGATGATCTTTCTCCAGGATAACACACTCTTGAAGCGGGATATAAAACATGAAGACATCAAGCCTAGACTATTGGGTAAGCAGTTGACTTTCAGTAGGATAGGTCTCTTGCTAACTTGTCTCAGGCCACTGGGGAACATGTCCCGGGCTGATTCTCGTCTATTCTCACCTGAACTATTTGATCAAGCAACTTGACCTTGATATACTCTACGTTGTTGGTCCCGGACATGGTGCACCAGGTATCTTGTCTTGTCTCTGGTTAGAAGGCTCCCTGGGGCGATTCTATCCACACTACGCGAGAGATAAGGATGGTTTGCATAACCTTATCTCGACCTTTAGTACAACTGCTGGTTTACCAAGGTAAGTCTTAGCAGTGGTGCACTTAACAATGAGATTTCAATTGACGTCCATAGTCACATAAACGCGGAGACCCCCGGCGCCATCCACGAAGGGGGTGAACTAGGATACGCCTTGTCAGTCTCCTTCGGTGCAGTTATGGATAACCCGAACCTCATCGTTACCTGTGTCGTCGGTGACGGCGAAGCAGAGACTGGGCCAACTGCTACGTTAGTTCCACTCAAATGACATAACTGAACACCGCTAACTGAATACAGTTCATGGCACGGAATCAAGTACATCGACCCCGCAGAATCAGGAGCCGTGCTCCCAATCCTGCACCTAAACGGCTTCAAAATTAGCGAGCGGACTATCTTCGGTTGTATGGACGACAAAGAAATAACCGCTCTCTTCACCGGATACGGGTACCAGGTACGCATTGTCGAGGATTTAGAGGACATCGACACGGACCTCCACTGCTCCATGCGCTGGGCGGTCGAGGAGATCCGCCAGATTCAGAATGCTGCACGCTCGGGACAGCCGATTATGAAGCCAAGATGGCCGATCATCATCCTGCGGACGCCAAAGGGCTGGTCAGGACCTAAGGAGTTGCATGGGAAGTTTATCGAGGGGTCGTTCCATTCGCATCAAGTTCCTCTGCCCAATGTCCGTAAAGATAAGGAGGAGCTCAATGCTCTGCAAGTCTGGCTCCAGAACTACAAGCCTGAAGAATTGTTCACAGAGAACGGCGATGTGATTGACGAGATTAAATCCGTCATCCCAACTAGTGACTCGAAGAAGCTCGGGCAGCGCTTCGAAGCTTACAAGGGCTATGTGACTCCAGACCTCCCAGACTGGAGACAGTTCGGTGTACAGAAGGGCACGCAGGAAAGTGCCATGAAGACCATCGGAAAGTTGATCGACAAGGTGTTCGTGCAGAACCCTCACAGCGTCCGGCTCTTCTCCCCAGACGAACTGGAAAGCAACAAGTTGGATGCTGCTTTGGCACACTCAGGCCGGAATTTCCAATGGGACGAGTTCTCGAATGCCAAGGGTGGTCGTGTCATTGAAGTTCTGAGTGAACATATGTGCCAGGGTTTCATGCAAGGGTACACTTTGACTGGACGCATTGGTATCTTCCCTTCGTATGAGAGTTTCCTTGGTATTGTTCATACGATGATGGTGCAATATGCCAAGTTCATGAAGATGGTATGCTTGCTTCCCCTCCTAAAACCCAGGTGACTAACAAGCAACAGGCCCAAGAGACAAAATGGCACCAAGGCGTGGCTAGCATCAACTACATTGAAACCAGTACCTGGACTCGACAGGAGCACAATGGATTCTCCCACCAGAACCCCTCTTTCATCGGCGCGGTGCTCAAGTTGAAGCCCATTGCCGCTCGTGTTTAC
The DNA here is from genome assembly GCF_001890805.1 of Aspergillus glaucus CBS 516.65. Classification (NCBI taxonomy): domain Eukaryota; kingdom Fungi; phylum Ascomycota; class Eurotiomycetes; order Eurotiales; family Aspergillaceae; genus Aspergillus; species Aspergillus glaucus. Next base: position 705,856 of record NW_019170459.1, on the reverse strand, counting down.
CTGCCACCTGACGCCAACACCTTCCTCTCGACACTTCATCATTGTCTGAAATCCAAGAACTACGTCAACCTCATGGTCGGTGCGAAGCAGCCGACTCCTGTGTATTTGACACCCGAGGAGGCAGAGAATCATTGCCGTGCTGGTGCATCGATCTGGAAATTCTGCAGCACGGACAGTGGTCTCCGACCAGACGTTGTCCTTGTGGGAATTGGCGTCGAAGTGATGTTCGAGGTGATCTACGCAGCAGCGATCCTCCGCAAGAGAATCCCCGAACTGCGCATCCGGGTAATTAATGTGACAGACCTGATGGTCCTGGACAATGAAGGCGCCCACCCTCACGCCCTCTCAAACGAAGCATTCGCGAACATGTTCACAGAGGATAAGAACATCCACTTCAACTACCATGGCTATCCGTCAGAGCTGGAGGGTCTCCTCTTCGGACGACCGCACTTTGACCGGGCAACTATCGACGGCTACATGGAGGAAGGAAGCACCACGACGCCGTTCGACATGATGCTTGCGAACCACGTGTCTCGGTTCCATGTGGCGAAGGCTGCTCTTCGCGGCGCTGCGAAGTGGAATGAGCATGCTCAACTTATGCACCATGAACTGGCTACCCAGTTGGATCAGGAGATCACTGATACCAAGAAGTATATTCTTGCAAACCGACAAGGTACGTCGTTTCCATCTCGTTTTATTGGATGTAAGGCTGACAAGTATGTGCAGATCCCGAGGAGTTGTATGACATTCCGTCTTTCGATTAGATTTGTCTCAGTGCCTATGTATAATTTAACAGTATTATAATAATAAAGATCTAATGGCAGCAACTTCCATTTGTGACATCATCAATACCTACGTCCATTTTGTTTTTACCCGCCTCGACTGTCATCTTCTCAGCTCATTTCATCATGTCTAAACTGTCCTTTAAAGGGCGAACCTTCCAGACAATCTCAAGCACCGCTGGATAGATAACATCGAATACACAGCCTGGGCACCATTCCTCGAAGCCAATGTAGTCTACAAACGCCCCATCGAAGAAGACCCCGAAGTGCAAAAGTTATACCAGGGTATGCCCCCACTACATACAGTTAAGAAAGCATTTATAATCTTATTCTTATCTATAAAGACGCCATAGCAAGCGGCCTGGACTGGCCCATACGACCCCTTCCATAGCCCGAATGGCCCGCAACTCACTGCGAGAGAATCGAGTATCTCAAGGACATTCTCGACCATCTGAATGTACAGCATAATTTGCAGAACATTCAAGCGGCAATTCAATGACATGAGACTATTCCTCCTCCTGTGTTTTCGGATACGCTTGTTTAATTTCAGAATGGCCGGAAGATGGATGAGAGGGATCCGGATGTTGCTGCACTTTGAACTGAGGTAAGTGATTGAATAAATCTATGATATTGCCTCTTCGTTATTTGACGGTTATCTAGGGGTTCTAATGCTTTTTATCTTCATTAGACTAGCAATTCATCTGTCAATAGAAGACCGAGTCGGCCGTCCCGAAAAAAATCCGAAAGAACCGCAGCAAAAAGGACCGACCAGAAGAAAATGCAACCCTAACTCTCTTACGCAACATGCTCCTCTGGGGCACCATGATTTTCGATGCGATATTCGTAACCTTCTGTCCTTGGCACCAAATAAGGACTCCGGAGCCATTCCGGAAGAGCTGGACATCCCCGTCCCTTGTCCGGTGTTATTATGAGGTACTCACGCCTGTGGCTTTCAAAGTAGTAATATTCGAAGTTTTCATACCTAGACCAACATCAATATGGACCTGCGTTTGCCTGTGCGGCACTTACCCTAGTTTTCGCAGAGCCCTTCCCAAGTCGCTCCAGAACCTTTGTTCCATCGCACTTTTCCTGTGATCTTCTGTGGGCCATTCTAGATCCCAAAAGCCAGACGTATACCAGACTATCTATCACTTTTTTTTTTTTTTTTTTTTTTTTTTTTCGATATAGGACCAACCCAGACCCCTGAATCGTAGATTGCAAGTGCCTTTGCCAAGGAAAATTTTGAGAATTTTGCATTGTCCACTTGGTACTTCACCCTTCGGTACAATTGGCGTCGTGTTTCTTCATCTAAGTCTGCCGGATTAAGTTTATCACAGGCATGGTGATGTAGAATTCTTGATGGTGTGCAGATTCTGAGTGTAGAGATTTATTTGAGGCGAGGAAAGTCATTGTGTAATCGGAGAGGCTAACTACTTGCTACGTAACCCCGACTTCTATCGCGGAAGCCTGCAATCTTTGCCTCTGACTTACGTCTTCGAAGGGCAAGAAAATCACACTGATATCGTCCGTGTTCGAGTTCATTGGCTTCGGCGGAGGATCCACACCCTGCGTCTTCAACCAACAATGCTGGTTTGTATAATCCAGAGCATTGCACTGGGGCTCATTGACACAGCTATAAAAGCACGATTGATAAGAAGGAGAGCTAAAGTCCCGGAGAGTCGCGGTTGCAACATCTGAATCGCTATTAGCAACTGAGAAGAAACTATGTAAAAGGATTTCCGCAAGGAAAACTCACGAACGCCACATAACTGTTTGTACTTTCGGCCGTTGCATTGAAAGATTTTTGCGTGGGCAGAGGGGCCTTGAGAGTACATGGTCAGTACTATTCTTTATTTTCAAGGGGTTGAAACCATACACTGGGGATTGCACTCGACGTCCGGCCCTGGGTCATCACAGCAACAGCAACCGCATTTGTATCTCTTGGTCCCTTTCCGAGCCTGGCCCTGACACATGCGAGTAGACCCGGGTTGTCCAGAAAGCGCTAGTCCCTGGGCTTGCGCGGTGGGGATCCCATTGAGGAGAGAGGTGGCGAGGACAAAGATGCCGAGGGGTTCAAATAGTTTGACCATTTTGAAAAGAGAGTGAGTACAACTAATGCTCACGGTTTTGGCAAAGGAGCAGGAGAAAGAGGAGGGAAGGGAAGCTGCCGTTTTATTGCCTCACGATGTGGTGGAAACGGGACCCAGTCGAAATGAGGCAAGTGTGCGAAGTTTCTTAACCGACTCCATCAGCTGAGTGTTGCATTTTCAGCCGAGGGGCTGCATCGTGGAATAGTTAATGATCAGCTTGTGGACCTGTGCTTCAGCAGTACCATGCATGCATATGGGCTATCGAAGGATGACATTCATCCGGGATACGCGAGAAGCTAATCCATTTCAGCGCATAAGTAGGCAACGCAGTATATGGTATGAGTGGTTGACTTCATTTAGTAGAATTTGTACCCGGGGAATCGATCAGTTTGAAGTCCCGTTCACTGAGCAAGGCTGTGTTGCAATCTCTACTCCGTACTCCTTGATACTACGAGATCATAAAGACCTGTCATCCGATACAGAAACATACAGAAACGATAACAATTTTACATGTAAAGCTATCAGCTATTGATAATCATCACCTTCTGTTCTCGCTCTCAAAGCAATGGCAGCAACAATCATAAAGCAACATGTGAATCAATGTGAAATAACGAGGGGTTCCAAGCATTCGAGCTTGGAATAACGAGGATCGCTCCCAGCTTGACAGCACTAGACAGAACACAGCACTGCGACCTTTTCGACCTTACTTCCACAGCGGGAAGAATGTGGCGGGGCATCCTGTATTTGGGTCGATGGAAGAGATTGGCTCGGGTTTCAAATAGCAACCTTGGCCAGTGACCCAATCGGCAGCATCGTATTGGCTCTCTTCGGCCACAAAGGCCTCCATGCACTCATCATGGGTTTTGATATTGGTTCGTAAGTCGCCAGACTGGCTCATGTTGCAGTGGTTGCATCTGACTCTGAAAGGCATTCCACCACGGTAGACGACGGCGTTGTCATTGATGCACTGGTTCGGATCATCGACCTGCTGTTGCGCTGGTTTGGAGCATCCATTGCCGCAGCCCTCGCAGGCGCCGGAGCATCCCACGGCGTGGGCACTGGCGAATGTGGGTGCGTTGAGAGCTGGTGGTCCGTCGTTGATGCTCTGGTAGCAGATACCCCTCTTCTCATCGAAGTCGACGCTGCTGCAGGAAGGAGCGGCCGAGCACAATTCCATGCATTCTTCCAGCGACAAAAGCACGTCCTTGGAGAGGACCTGTGTTCCATGGCGCTTCTTGCAGTCCATACGGAATGTCTGTATGTATTGTGAGCCAACATTCACACTACATCCAGAGATGTGAGATGACTTACCTGACCGTGCGAACTAACGTAGATTTGGCCATTTGCTCCGGGACAGCTCGTAGAGCAAAGGCGGGATGTCAAGCTAGGCGTCTGCGTTACAGGAGGGTCGGTGGCGAAGGCATAAAGCTGGACACTATGCGCCGTCTGCGAAAACACGCCAAAGTCGTAGAGCACGCATTGGTCAATCGAGGGATCAAAGGTAGCACTATCGGTCTTTAGCAGAGATACATTTGTTAACAGGGTTTATGACTCACGCCTGGCAGTTTGGCACACCCGAACATTGATCAATACAGTCCTCATAAGTGTGAACCTGAGGAAGGTCAAGGGAGAGAGCCTGCGCATTGGCAGCTGTGCAACATTGTAAATAGTACCATGTGCCATCGTATGACTCCCATACAGACCCGTCACCTGTCAAGCGTTAGTTACTTGAGCAAAGCCAATTTGTGAGTACATACTGGTAGGACACGAGACCTGCGTTGTCGGTGGAGGCGAGAGATTCAGTCCGGGTCTCGGGACAGGACAGTTACCGGGTGCACCACCTCCACCGCCTCCTGGAGGACCAGTTCCGGGAGCCGGCGGCGGGTTGCCAGGGCTGATAGAGCTCCGGGTGCACCACTGCCTGGCGGAGGGCTGACAGGATTGATGGGAGCACCTCCGCCTCCGCCTCCAGCACCACCACTACCGCTGCCTGGTGGCGGGTTTGCAGGGTTGATGGGTCGCTGCTGCTGAGCCGCAACACCCGCAGCCCCCAGTAAGGCCGTGAAGACCAAGGAGGCGTACTTTTCAGGCTTCATGGGAACGGAATTGACAAAGACCCGTTGAGAAAAGGAAGAGAATAGTTGCAGGGATGGGAAAAGAAAGAGAACAACAGAAGCGAAGGAAAAAGGATATCAGGAAGCGGGGGGAATACTTATAAGAAGCAGCTACTGTGGCTATCTCAAATAAGCGGAGATGCGCCAGACTCTTCCGGAAGAGGACAGATGTACGACGAAGGTGGATGGGACATGTCCATCTCTGCCAGCGTCAATCATTGTCCGGTTTTGCAAAGTTCAGCTGGCTGGTCTTGCTCCGAGTACGAGGGTGACATTGTAGCGCTTGGTCCAGACGCAATGTGACGAAGTTGCATATGCAATAACAAAAAGCATTTGGAAGAAAAGGAAAAGAGGGGCATCGGGGCGCCCTCATGACCAGTGATTTCTCGATCTGAGCCAGCTGAAGTACAGGATTTTCTTTCGGCTCATCCATCAAGTTTCACTCGAGGCATTTAGTTGGGGAGTAGGGCAATCTTTCACCGGAATGCATATCGAGAGCTGAGAGCGGCTCACTCATCCGGTGCGATCAGTTTAACTTCGTTTATCAGTTGCGTAATGGATGCAGCCAACACATTCGGGGAATGGATCGCGAGGAAGATGAGAAGCCAACGTGCATACGTCGGTCAAGGGAGGGGAGAGGGGTCGGGAATTTCCTGGAGGCAAAGGAAATGACAAAGGCAAGTCTTGCACTTCCCATCCATATCGAGTATAAAGAGGGGGTGCCGATGCTCGCAGCTGTTCAGTTTTCGGCCAATTTCCAATTACCTTTGTCGTCTTACACAGTCATTCTACGAAGTCAAAAAGGTATTTCTCTTATCGATACAGCACCTTGACTTGTGCAATACTAATCAGGCCATGGTCTCAGGATACGAAGCCTCCATTCGTCTACCATGAACATCACGTCCCTCAGCCTGCTTTTCCTGGCCATGTTGGTTGGTCAGTCCTACGCGGCAGGCTGGCAGAGAATCCCCAACTCCAACCCTCTTGTTGGTTGAACATCTTCCGCTGGTGGCCTGAAGCTGGATGTCCCGGAGGTCCAGCAATCCCGCAGCCGCAGCCTCCCCTGGCTCCTCAGCCAAACCCCAAGCAACAGGCGCAAGCATTCTGCAACGGCAAAAATGCTGGCTCGATATCCCTGTTCAAAGCTGACGGAACCCACTATGGCTGTTTCAACCCGACATGTTCTGAGAGCAGCGGGTGGATTCCTGGTCACTGCAAGTAAGCCATGAGACCGGCTGGACTTACGGCATGACCGACTACGACTTCCGTTCTTCCAATGGTGAGATGGAGACGGAGGGGAGGTATCGGATTGATTTGACGATTTGGGGGGATGGGGAGGGGAGTTGGCTGAGGGGTTGCAAATTTGATCAAGTTGATTTGTTTTTGTGGACGATTCGATGCATATTCATGTATTTAGTATCGCATTAGCTCAATTTAGCCTGATGCGGGCGTGTGGATTTGTACAAGTTGTCCTTGACTTAGGGCGGAGCGGCCCGTGGCCCGGTAGATATTTCCAATCCATAATACTTGTAAGAGAAGCTAAGAATCTACAAGTAGTTTAGTGCGCTTCATTTTGACGACTATAAAGTTCACACATAGGCCAACCGGTTATCTACACTTGTTGATCGGCTAGTGAACTAGTATCATCTTCAGCTCTTTCAGCTGTTCAGTTTCCCCACATGCCTGTATATCGACAGAACATCTCAGACCTGATCCACCAACATCATCCTGCATGCATTAGCAATGGGTCTGTCCACCCGGCAGTCGATTCTTTGCGATCCCAAATGAAAATACGATTGCCGAATCCAAGTTTGCAGAAGGAATCACACCGCTCCCCACCAGCCCTACATACATAGTAGTATACAACTGTAGATCTTGTTGGGTATTCTCCCCTCCCCTCTCAATTGACTCGAATGACTACTACATAGACCACGCAGGAATTCTTTCTCGCTGCGACGGTCAATCTGCCTCTTCATCATCACCATGTCTTCCGATACCATTGCAAACTTCCAAGTCACCGTTCCCCTTACTCTCCAGTTCAATGCCTCCTTCGAAGGCGTCCAGGTGGTGGGTGCGTCGATGGACGGCGGGCCCGTCCCAATCAATCTCCTAGGAGACAAACCCCCCGCGGCTCAGACGGAATTCCAAGAACCAGATACGAAAGTATGGCCGGATGGGTTGGAGAACTTGAGTCTGGTGTCGGCCAACGAAGAGCTTCAGTGTCCGGATTCTTCGAAGATGCAGTATTACATCGTCCACGAAGATCCTCAGATCCTGTATATCCCCGAGTTTGTCTCTGCGGCAGAGATCACGCATCTGCTTGACGCGACGTGAGTTATTCCCCTACCCTGGAGCAAGTTTGTGCAGGCTGGGAAACTAATGGTTATCGAACAATAGCAAAGGCAGCTTCTCCTTCGCATGGGTCTATCGCGAAGGCGTCAGCAGTACCGACGACAGCTTCCGCAAGTCCGAAAACGCCTGGCCACCCCGCGACGAGGTCGTTCAATGCATCGAGAAGAGGGCCGTCTGTTTCCAACCCGACCATCCCAACCTTCTACTAGAAGAAATCTCCGTGTAGCGGTACCACGAAAACGGCTTCTTCTCCTACCATCATGATAACTTCGCATCGCCCCCGAACCGCATGAATCGCCTGTCTACCTTCAATGTCTTCCTCCAAGGCGATTGTACCGGAGGTGGCACGCACTTTCCTTGGATTCCCAGGCCCGAGCATCCCAACTGGTGCCAGTATATCGACTACGAGTCGACTGAGACTGGGACTATCTTCAAGCCCATTGTGGGAGCTGCTGTGTTTTGGGTGAATACAAGGGAGGATGGCACTGGGTTTGTGGAGATGTTGCATGCTGGAATGCCCGTTAAGTCGGGGACAAAGGTTGGGATGAACATTTGGTCATGGGAGAATAAGACCGAACAAGCGCTTTCGGAAGAGGATGTTTTAGTTACGCAGTGAGGGGTTCAGTTGCTACAATTAGGGGTGTATCACTTAGCAAGATGTAAATTTTCAATAAACTTTCTTAGAGAAATCTGGTTCTCAATTCTACGAAACTTGGACACTGTAGCCACACTTCAGCTATGAGATCATGCTGTAGCAGTCACAGCTGGCTAACTCAATTCCGCAGAAGACCACCGGGTCCAAATTGGCATGGGCATGTATGTGCGTGTCGGGGTACGCACAGATCTCAACAGGACAGCTGAGAACCCACGCGCAGCACCGGAACCTATCCAGGCCCCATGGTTGCCAACACTCACCTGCAAGACGTCGAGGCCATTTCCTCAACCACATCACGGCCCAATAAGTCATGCAGGGACCTAGGGACCTGTTTCCAGTCACTCTACCAACCTGATTGATCCACAGCTGAGCTGGCCTCCCTATCATAAAGCTACATACTGCATACGGAGTACTCCGTGCTCCGTACATCTGCATCTAGCTGATCGAGATCGGCACGGACATATCAAAAGCTGAATCTCGTCGATTTGACATTTAAGTTTGAGATGGATCTGTCGCCTGCAGGGTTACATCTCTGCAGACAACTGTACGAAAATGGCACTGTGCATATGCATATTCGATTCGGCTCCCCTCGGCTGAAATGGATCATCGTATTCTGTGATGGAATGGTGGAGAAGACAAGATGCTGGATACTGTCCGATACCACACCGCACCATCAAAGGGGAGAGGGGGGGGGGATGAAGCTAACGCAGACAGAGGGGGATGCTGAGCTGAAAGAGGACGAACCAATGATTTGAATTGAGGACTCATGTATATATACCTCGCTTCTGTCAAGTACCCTGAGGACAAGGCACCACCACCAATCTCCATCCATTCCACTGCCATGTCTTCGTGGAAACGTTCTACCGGGGCCGCTCTCCTGCTCAGTTTTTACCTGACGGGATAGGCCCATGCTAGAAGCTGTGTTGGGACACAGGGTCAACAGCCCAAGCCCAACCCGTCTGTCATTAGTAGCACTCCATCCTGCCCTCAAGGTCAGTCAAATTAGCCTCGCCAAAGAGCACGCATGTGTAGAACTTCTCTTAACATCCAACACAGACGATGGTAACATCATTTTGACGAATGACGGGAGCTATTATACCTTCCAGTGCTGCATGCGCGAATCGGCCGGTTCGACTTTTTTGAATAGCGTCCAGACGACCGGCTATGATGACTGTATTCAGGCGTGCGCAAGCACTGATAAGTGTCAGGCGTAAGTGCTGCTATTTTGAAATCCAAGAGGGTCACAGCTGACGAATATCAAGCTTCCGATATGTTTATGCGGATTACAATGGTGAAACCGAAGGTACTTGTCGGATGTATACGGACGGTGAATTCTCAACGACTAAATGTGGAAACTCCCTGCACGACTGGGCGTACTTGACCGACCCTCCGGTTGTCGCGGACAAGCAGGAGGTGCGCCTCGCGTGTTCGACTGACTGCCCTGGCGCCGACGGTCAGTTGTATACTGCCAAGAACAAGCAGCTAACAATCCCATTGCTATGAAGGACAAGACCACAGCAAATGCTGACACTTCTCAGGTATTCCATATGGACTGCCAGAAGCGCCACGGCACGGCCTGGTTCCACAAGACGTCTCAGGGCTCTCTGAAGGACTGTATCAACTTCTGTGCCTCCCACATCGGATGCCAGAGTGTCGACTTCCATCAGCGAACCCGCCAATGCTACCTGGGTAAACACCAAGGCGAGCCCACCATTTCTTCTCCGGGCTGGGCAAGCGCCCACTTGCTGGGCTGCTCGGGAGCTTGCGACGAGTCCTGCACTTCCTGCACTTCCAACAATGGACCGTCTTCTGGATCTGGAGCCAGCACTCCTCCGACTCAGGGCCAAGGTCAGGATCAAGGTCAGACCGATGGCACCACCCCCTCCGTTCCCGCAACCCCGCCGCCTCCGCCTCCGCCGACAGAGGCCAAATGCATGGATGACAACAACAGTGTCGTCGAAATTGACGGCACCAAGTATAACATCCGGTGCGAGTTGCAGATCCGTGACAAGACCATTGTTGGTAACGGACCTGCGGCTACTTTCACGGATTGCTTGAAGATGTGCAACAACAACAACAACAACAACAACAACAACAACAACAACAACAACGATTGCAAGTCCGCTGACTTCTGGGATCCGAATGGAAACAAGGAGTGCTATTTGTTTGACTCCCCGGATGAGCCTGCCTATACCTCTGGCACCAACTGGGCTGCGTATGTAGCGTAGGTGGCTTCGATGAGCTTCATCGGTGCGCGGTGTGGAGAATGCTTATTGAGGAATGATGAGTGAGATTTGGTTGGTCTTTGTCAGGGGAGTTGGGCTGAGCGATGTCCTGTTGTGCATTTGTTTTTATTGATATCGAAAAATATGACTCTGAATGAACTATGTGTTGAGCATTCCATGCATCAAATGAGTAGACATCGTAAAATCAGGGCCGAAGTTGACTTGTAGAAAATCCGTTGATGGTCAGAATTTTATGAAACGCGTGGCCAAGCGAAATCGCTCGCAAACAGGTGGTCTTGCCTTTCTTATACCCCGGCCTTGTCGTTCAGCCTCGTGGCCCAACTATCAATATGGAGTAAAGGCATGGTCCAGTTGTCACATCGCATGCAGCTCATATGAGTATATATATGCCGGGATTGCGAAATCCCCGAGCTGCACGTCCGGCAATGTCACCACACCATCATCAACGCCAATACATAATACAGCACACATGGCAATCCCAATACATGTACATTGCGCATCTCATCTCAGCCTTGTGACTCAAAAACAAGACCATTTTCATGTGGTCCTGAAACGCCCACTCCTGCTGATCCCGCGATGGACACAATTTTGGGACATGGATCCCTGTCTCCTCTGTAACCATAAGTACCAGCCAAGCTGCCGCTCATTGAGAATGCTTATTGAGGAATGATGAGTGAAATTTGGTTGAATGAATTCCGAATCCTTTGAGGCGGGTACTCCGTATTCCTGTGTTGGTCAGGCATCATGGTATCGGATAGTCCGGATGAGCCACACCACAGCCAAGACGGCATGGAGATTTCAGATTCCAAGTGATGGAGAAATAGACACTCCGATCGTGATCTATCAATCTCCCATCCACGGTAGATAACCAATAGAACTATGCTCGGAGGATATCATTGTAGAAAACCCCGAACGTCGTCAAAGACGGCAATCCTTGAAAAGGCCGAAAGAACGCCACGCTAAACCGCATTGGGCGGAGTTTGCGAGAGGTCGAAACAGCGGGTATAGATGCCGAAACGAGCCAATCAGAATGTCGGATTTGGCGCAATTTTTGAGGCTCCGATTTGTTTATAAGAATGGGTTTCTTGTTTTTGGACCCTAGATCGCGGTTTTCTTTGTTTTATTGACAACTAAGCCCTGCTGGGTGACTTGTGACTGTTTTTAGTGGCTGCCTTGTGGAGGTCTATGTCCCGAGCGTTATAATAGCCGTCCAGCCTCGCCTCTTTTCTACTCTTTTGTATACTACTACAGACTACTGAATAGCAGCACAATGTCCGACCAAGCCCTAACGCCGCAGCAGCAAATGATGCAGCAGCTCCGGACTGGCTGCCATGGCTATATCGACGGATTCAACACGTCCTATGGATACATGCCGTCCCTGGCGGCGGGTATCGTGTTCCTGGTGCTCTTCGGTCTTTCGATGATTGCGCATACGGTGCAGTGCGTATGGAGGAGAACCTGGTGGACGATGGTGTTTACCGTGGGGTGCATGAGTACGTTTACCCTTCTCTTGTGTCTGTCAAGAGTCATGCTAATGAGTACAGCGGAGGTCATCGGCTGGGCCGGCCGCACATGGTCAAACCAATGCCCCTACAACTCCGACGCATTCCTAATGCAAATCTCAACCCTGATTATCGGTTAGCACATCCCATCCCGAACATAGCAACACAACAATCACAAAACTAACAAAATCTAGCACCCACCTTCTTCACAGCCGGCATCTACGTCCTCCTCGGCTCCTTCATCAAACTCCTCGGCCGCGAGTCTTCCGTCCTCTCCCCCAGCCTGTACCTCTGGATCTTCTGCACCTGCGACGTCATCTCGCTCGTCGTACAAGCCATCGGTGGCGGCATGGCCTCCGCCGAAGCAGACAAGATCGACGGCAACACAGACCCGGGAACCTACACAATGGTCGCGGGGATCGTGTTTCAGCTCTTCTCGATAACGGTGTTTGTGGTCTGCGCTGCGGATTTTGTGCGGAGGACGATTAGAAAGAGGCTTTTGCAGAGGGTTAGGGGATCGATTGTGCCGCTTTTTGCGGCGATGGTTTTTAGTGTGTTGTGTGTTTATGTGAGGAGTATTTATCGGACGATTGAGCTGGCGCAGGGGTGGGATGGGTATTTGATTACGACGCAGAGGTATTTTATTGCGTTGGATGGGGCGATGATGGTTGCTGCGGTTGCGGTGTTTAATGTTTTTCATCCCGGGTGGTTGTTGCCCAAGGTCACGGATGGGAGTGGTTCGCAGAGAAAGATTCGTTCTGAGGATTGGGGTGAGGGAATTGAGATGCGGTGATTTCTTTTGTTATTTATGACTGTCATGTTGTTTCTTGTCTTATACCAGTGGTCGTTTCAGCAGTACATGTATAGAATAATAGAAGGATGTCGATTCAGTTCATTCAGTCTGTAAATGTTCTGTTGACAGTAATAGTACATTGACCTCCTAAGCATCATGCGAATGGCACCTATGAACGTCAAACTAATAAAACAGCATGCAAGAAATAAGCGATACCAACTCAGCTTCAGAAACGACGAAGAGGCCCCCGGAAGTTTTTTGTGGAAAAAGGAAAAGAAAGGTTTCATGTGAACACCAGCCTATACACCATCAACAGCTTCAATCCACCCAAACGTCAACCCCACAGCCAAAGTCGCAACGGCCCAGACGGCTCCCCAAGCAGTCGCGCCCTCGACACTGGCACCCTTAATCGTCCCCACGAGCTGAACGATCGTGCTCGCAACAATGAGAGTCGCTGAAGTGATCATCCGCTGGATAAGCACACGCGCCTTGGCGGGCAATGCTCCCCACGTCTTGCGATACAGCGCACAAGCAAGGTACTCTCCCTGTTGAGATCGCGATTTCTCGGAACCAGAGTCAGAGACACTCGGTACACCGGCTGAGCTCACAAAAAGGAAGTCCTTTGCTGCCCAACCAGCGGGGAGGAGGCTGAAGAATAGCACTGGAAGACCGGCAGGACCGGCATGTGTCAAGCTGATGTCCGGAATGTTTTCGAAGTGCAACACGAGTTGGGCCGGGAGCCAGGTCGCGTAGCTGATGTACAGCGCAACGGTGAAAATGGAAGTCGCGGCAATTGTGGTGTAGATAGCCGTAGGACGGTCTTGGAGAATGTTGCGGTTGGACACTGCGCTGGATGGGGCGCGTGCGAGATCGTGAACAGAGGCTGAAGGGCGGAAGAAGACGAAGGGAATGGTATTTGAAAATAGAGTGATAGCATAAGCGACTAGAATGGTCGTAGGACGAATCTTGTAGAAGGAGGAAAGGAGGGTGTAAGTGGGGAGGTGGGTAAGGAAAATGAAAGACAGCACGTCGCGTCCTGTAATTACCAATCAGCTTTTTTTTTTTTTTTTTTTTCTTATCATAGGAGCCAACTTGTTTATTCCGAGCTGAAAAGAAAGGGACATACCATCATATCCAAGTATCCAAGCTAAACCAACCTCAACAGCCCTCCACGCCAACAAACCACCAATTTCCCACGGCGAGTCCAGGGGCTTGCTCACAGCCCGGAGCTCGTCCAGGTGAATTCCAGACGTAAGAAGAAAGAGCCCAGAGCTGAGAGCCAAGCTACTCAACACCACCAAAATAAACCGAACCGGCGAAGAAATTCGTGATTTCCTAGTCTGCAACTCCTGCGTGGGTCGTGTGCCCCCTGCCGAGGTAGATTTGGTGTTTTTCTTGTGAGACGGCATGTTGTTGAAGACTAGTATGAACCTCACAGGTCTGTGGTCTTGGTTAAGAAAAAATTGGACATTCAGGAGGAAAGAAAAGAACGAGTTGAAAAGTGGAAAGTGGGAGAATAACAGGGCAGAGCTGGAGCTGTTGGGCGGAAAACGTCAGAAAGCTGCATGCGGGCGGTGAGCATGTGGTGATGATGTCACGCTAGTGTATTTAGCATCGAAAACATACACATGGCTACTCAAACCCTAAACAAGTTCCAAGAAACAAAAAACATTCAATTGGTATACAAAACAAGTGTCAATATGTACATGAATAAATGTAAGCAAGAAAAAAACCGGTCTATCAGCAAGTACTGTACATCTAGTCGGAATCATCCTCGTCCTTTTCCCGCTCCATAACGGAGAACTCAACTGTGCCATTTCCACGGCCCTTGTGGTCCAGCATGGCAATCTTGTACTTGCCCTGGTCCCAGAGGTCTTTGATGGTGAGTTCACGAGTCCGTCCCAGGCTCTCGATGTCACCAATACGGTCCAAGGTTCCCTCAAGATGCTTGTCGAAATTGTCCCAAGAGCAGATTTCACGAATCGCATGCTGCATGGGCACGGAGTCGGCGCGGACCATGGCGCGAGAATCAATGTGGAAGAGGTTATCATGGTCGTAGCTTTGAATGAAGTCGGCTCGTGTCATAATCTCCCGAGCCTCATGCAGTGGGATCTCTGGGAGAATATGGCCGATTTGAGCGTCATATCTCTTGTCCATCTCCTTTTCCTTGTCCACAAGTGCTTTGGCAAGGACCATGGCAGCAGAAGCGTGCTTTTGCTCATCCATACTGCGCAGTAAATGGTCAGTCTCTAGCTCTGCTCCGGGCGTGGACATATAGATCCGAGGGAACTTACACATCGTCATCCATTTCCATTCCGAGAATCCAGCACTTGTTGAGGAACCATGATTTTTCAGCTTCGCAAATGTTGTTGCAAAGCTTCGTCATGTCTTCGGCTTTGGCAACTCTGTTCAAGTAAGACAATCGACCGCCCACCTTGTCGTAGATGGCCTCGAGGTTTTCATAAGGCAAATCCTGGCCAAAATATTGTCTGCGGTAATTCCTCAAAGCTGCCATCGCCTTATCTTTGGGTAGGTCAGAGACAGGGATGACCTCCATCCGTGCCGCGTAACGCTTCAAGCGTTCATACACCCAGTAATCGTCGCTATTGAACACTATTTGCCATGTCAGAAACTCACATTCAACCAGCGATGTTAGGCATTTACCTGTCGTAACTAATCCACTGGCAGCCCACTGTTCTGCCCGTTGTTGAATCATCTCAAGAAGATCTTGACCATCATGGTCGTCTCTGACTAGGTGAGTGGAATTCATGACGAGGACAAGTGGCGATTTCCCTGCACGGCGTCTGCTTAAAGAGACTTTCTCTAATTTATTCAGGGCGCGCTCAATATCGAGCAAAGGCGTGGTATCGCGTGGTCCCCGAATGCTGAACAAACTGCCAATATAACTGCAAGTTCCGGTCAGTCTCTGATTCTGTTGGCAACGAACCTATAAGTCAGGGAAATCGTACTCCTCGTGATATTCAAAGTCCAATGCTTTTCCCAGTCTGACCCGGAAGATCTCCAGGTCACCGTGAGCCTCAAATATGGCGACACCATCTCCGTTGATCTTGCGCATAGACTCGAGGATCATAGACGTCTTTCCGGTTCCCTTCTCGCCGATGATCAGATAATAGTGACCCCCGGCCTGACCGGTGATGATCTTGTCCATTTTTGTTTGCTCATCACGGACAACCCAGTGCTCTTCGTGGTTATATTGATGCTTTCCGTACTCCACACCAGCAACCTCGAGAGCCGGATCACCCGGTTGAAAAGCATTGTCGATCTTTTCCAAGACCAGATGTTTGTAGTATCTATGATATGAATATCCAGCTGCACTATTATCCGGTCAGTTTATGCATCTCGTGTCTAATTTTTGGTGCATACCCTAATATTGCAATAGAAGCGGCGGCGGTAGCGGCAGCTTCAAACATCTTCCAGAGGGTTTGTTTGAACCCGAATTCGGGATGTCCGCCCTCCGCACTAAAGTCCCCAACATCCTGCGGAGGACTTGGCTGAGGTGGTTGGGCCTGGGTTTGTAGACGTCTGAAGAGATGGGCAGATGGACTGGTTCTATTCACCCTGAGCGGCCTGGAGAGTCCATAGATGGGTCGTTGAAGGTTGCGGGTCAACATTCTTCATACGCCCATTAAATTTTTAAATGTCGCAAATGACGGTGTACTGATTCAAGATCGAATCTCAGAGACAAGGAAATGTGAAAAAAGGAGCGAGAAGTATGAAAGAATCAAGCGGTGACACGTTTTCCCAGCGATCTCACTGCCCAAAACACGTGGAACGAAAGAAAACCCGCGTGGGATGAATAAAATAAAATAAAAACAGTAAAGAAAGTAAGGAATAACAGGATAGGAATTGAGAACAGGTCCAGCGACGTCGAAGAGATGGGAGAATTGAACTGAAGCCCCGTGTTGGCGCCACATATCTCCCCGGAGAAGCAAACCGTGTGGCTTGCCCACACCGCCTCACCGGTGCTCGGACATGGCTCTTCATGGTGTACAAGTACTCCGTATGTGGTTGTATCCCACGCTGCATGTACTACGGTCACTACTGTATGCAATGCTTCGATTTCGTACTTAATATATCGTCAAGATCGGAGATCTGACATTGCTGACTCCACAGCAACCCTGGCGCCTATCTGTCGGCTGCATGGAATCCCTGCGGAAAATATATTTCAACGGCATCGGTGATCTTCGGCAGCTTGGCTAGAGCCCCGCGGCTAGCTAGGTTCTCAGTATTTTCCCACATACAGTACTAGTAGTTATGCCGTTGGGTATAAGCTGTTCCCACAAATATGATGTGGCCGGCATACGTTGGGCATTGAGGGGTCTATATCAATACAGTAATGACAGGTTCGGACCAACGCTATTTCTCCGGCAAGCAATATCATCCACTCTGTAGCTAGTCATTAGTGGGTATGGGTATTTCAACCATACTCCGTAGCTATCTGAGAACAGCCAAGTCATTGTGTTTTTCTGTTGAGTGCACGTACCACATATCATCTCACATCCGATACAGTATGCTTCGAGCAGTGCCCTAGAAGTAAGACTACACTGTGAATAGCCATGCCAATTTTAGCTGTATGAAGTAGAGAGAAATTGTAGAGTACCTTTTGTATCGCACTCTGCCTTGTAATAATATACAAGTAGTGAAATGACTGCCACGTCACGTGTCTCCCCCTCTGGCCCGAGCTGTTCCGAGGGACTGCCGCAAATCCGAAATTTTCGCTCCGCTCCGGACGAGGCAGAGTTGAGTGTGTGCCAATTATTCTCCAGCTTCCTCTTTTCCTCTTTCCTCACCTATTCTTACTACATACTCTTCTACCTATCACCATCTCTATATCCATTACTTGTCTGGGGTACGGGGTTGGGTTTCTTTCTGTTTAAACAATTGCCCTTATATCCTTGTACCATATTTTCTTTTTTTCAATTGTTCTTTTTTTCTTCTGATTCACACGTTCCTTTCCTTTTCCTAGCTTAGACCCGCTGTCGTGAGACAGCTCTCTTTTTGTGAATACAATGGCCCAGACCAATGGCGACTTGGAGCACTCGAAAGGTACGGATTGTCTGATCCTCGAACTTCCCTCAATTGAACCCGGAGCGTATCAGATGGAGGGACAGATAGGGAAGGAAGACGAACTGACGAAAATAGAGGCTCCTCCCGCTCAGCCTGAGCAGGCCACCAATGGAGAACAACCAGAGGGAGAGCAGGAAGACGGTGGTATGTACTCATTTCCCCCAGTCGTTTTGTGCGGGGACTGACCGAATTGCGCTTCTCCAGGTCTTTTCCAGATCATCGTGAAGCTTCCTCATGACCCTTACAAGATCCAGGTCATGGTCTCGAGTCAAGAGCAGGTTCAGGATGTCCGTCAATCGATCATTGAGCTGCCGGGTACCTTCCAGTACACTTGCTTCCACCTCGAATTCAATGGCAAGCGCATCAACGATTTCGTCGAACTGTCCGAGGTGCCGGATCTGAAGGCGGACTCGGAGATTGTCTTGGTGGAAGACCCATACACTGAGAAAGAGGCTCGGATGCACATTGTGAGGACGCGGGAATTGCTTGGAGCCGCGGGCGATCGCATCGACAACATCCAGGGTGTCAGCGCCGGTCTGTCCTTGCACGACTCCATCTCCGAGGCAGCCGTCGCTGCTGCGGAGAAGGAACACTCTTTGTTCAAGTATGACATTGCGGGCCCCTCGTCTCTGAAGACCATTCTTCCCAGAGAAGAGGCTCCTCTTCCCAAGACTATCAAGTCCATTTCGCTATCCACATGGAACCCTCCTCCTTACCACCTCCGTCAGAAGGGCCACTTGCTCTACCTCCAGCTTACCACCAACGAGGGTGAACAGTTCCAGATTACCTCGCACGTCTCTGGTTTCTACGTGAACAAGTGCTCGAACGCCAAGTTCGACCCGTTGCCCAAGACCACCCCCAAGAAGGGTAGCGCCCATTCTCTGATTACCCTGATCTCTCAGTTGTCACCCTCGTTCGAATCCGCCTTCCAGGAGCTGCAGGAGGCCAACAACAAGAAGGATCTCTTGACCACTTTCCCCTTCCAGAATGCCATCCCTAACAACCCATGGCTTGTTACTTCCCCGTCCGCCAACGCGAATGCCCACCAGCCCGATATTACCCGCTCCCAGGAGAACTATCTCATTGCTGGCGTGGACAATGCCGAAACCCTGCGTGACTGGAACGAGGAGTTCCAGACCACCCGGGAGCTTCCCCGCGATACCGTCCAGGATCGCGTCTTCAGAGAGCGTCTGACCTCGAAATTGTTCGCGGACTACAACGAGGCCGCGGCCCGAGGTGCTGTCTTGGTTGCCCGGGGTGAAGTGCCACCATTGAACCCTACTGAGGACCGGGACGCTCAGATCTTCGTGTACAACAACATCTTCTACTCCTTCGGTGCTGATGGTGTCGGTACCTTCACCTCTGAGGGCGGCGATGAAGCCGCCCGCGTGGCTGTTGGCAAGGACGTTCTGGGTATCAAGGCTGTGAACCAGCTCGACATTAACGGCTTGTTCACCCCGGGAACCGTGGTCGTTGACTACATGGGCAAGCGTATTGTCGGCCAGAGCATTGTTCCTGGTATCTTCAAGCAGCGGGAGCCTGGTGAGCACCAGATCGACTACGGTGGTGTGGAAGGCAAGGACGTCGTCGCGACGCACCCCGATTTCAAGCCCGTCTTCGAGAAGCTATCCAAGGCCCTCCGTATCAAGCAGCACGCCGTTTGGGACAAGGAGAACGCCCGTCACGACCTCGAAGGCAGTGTCGAGACCAAGGGTCTCCTGGGTACTGATGGCAGGAAGTACGTGCTTGACCTGTACCGTGTGACTCCTCTCGACGTCTCGTGGCAGGAGGAAGAAGGCAACGATGCCTATCCTCATCAGATGTCCGTCTTGAGATTGGAGCTCGTTGAATCGTACTGGAGGCACAAGATGAGCCAGTACGTGAAGGCCGAGGTTGAGACCCGTCGCAAGGAGAAGGAAGCCGCCAAGGCCGAGAACTCCGAATCGAAGGAGCAGGAGGAGGGTGAGAAGACTGAAGAGCAGCCGGAGCAGGAGCGTGTTGATATCTCCGGATTCAACCTCGCCCTCAACCCCGACGTTTTCAGCGGCCAGGTTCCCCAGACCGCCGAAGAGAAGGAGCAGTGGGCCCAGGATGAGAAGGAGGTTCGCGAAACCTGCGACTTCTTGCGTACCAAGGTCATTCCCGAGCTTGTCCAGGATCTCCACGACGGAGATGTTGGCTTCCCCATGGACGGCCAGTCGGTTAGCCAGCTCTTGCACAAGCGCGGTATCAACATCCGCTACCTCGGCAAGGTCGCTCAACTGTCCAAGGATAAGGGATCTCGCCTGAACGCTCTTACCACTCTCGTGGTCCAGGAGATGATCACCCGTGCCTTCAAGCACATCGCAAACCGCTACCTCCGCAACGTGCCCGCTCCCTTCACCGGGTCTTGTGCTGCTCACCTGCTGAACTGCCTCCTTGGCGCCGACGTGAACGCCAGCCCCCGCGCCGACATTGACAAGTCGCTGCGGGAAATCTACCCCGAGGGTGACTTCTCGTTCGAGAAGCTTGACCCGGCTACTCTCCGGGCCGAGATCGAGCAGCAGGTGAAGATCCGCTACCGCTTCACCTTGGAGTCTGACTGGTTCAACTCCCTGAGACATCTCCAACTTCTCCGTGACATCTCTAACAGACTTGGTCTCCAATTGGGCGCTCGTGACTTTGCATTCAGCAAGTCTCAGTTGCCCGTGGTTCCCCAGGCCGTCAACGGTGCCAACGGTGCCAGTGAAGAGGCTAAGAGCAGCAGCAAGAAGAAGAAGAAGGGCGGTGACTCGGCTAACGCCGCAAACCGCCCCGCAGCGGACAACAAGCCCGCTGTCACGTTTGTGCCTGACGACATCGTCAACATCGTGCCCCTGGTTAAGGATGCTTCTCCCCGAAGCTCGCTCGCCGAGGAGGCCTTGGAGGCTGGACGTATCTCCCTCATGCAGAACCAGAAGCAATTGGGCCAGGAGCTCATTCTGGAGTCCTTGTCTTTGCACGAGCAGATCTACGGTATCCTGCACCCCGAGGTCGCCAAGCTCTACCACCAGCTGTCGATGCTGTACTACCAGACCGACGAGAAGGAGGCCGCTGTTGAGTTGGCCCGTAAGTCGGTCATTGTCACTGAGCGCACCCTAGGTGTTGATTCGCACGACACCATCTTGGCCTACCTCAACCTCTCCCTCTTTGAGCACGCCTCTGGCAACACCAAGACGGCTCTCGCCTACATCAGACACGCGATGGACCTGTGGAAGATCATCTACGGAGCAAGCCACCCCGACTCGATCACCACCATGAACAACGCTGCCGTGATGCTCCAGCACCTCAAGCAGTACTCTGACTCTCGCAAGTGGTTCGAGGCCTCTCTTTTGGTCTGCGAGGAGCTCTTCGGCAAGCAGTCCATCAACACCGCCACCATCCTGTTCCAGCTGGCCCAAGCCCTGGCTCTTGACCAGGACTCCAAGGGTGCCGTTGTCAAGATGCGTGAGGCCTACAACATCTTCCTCGGCCAGCTCGGCCCCAACGACCGCAACACCAAGGAGGCCGAGACCTGGTTGGAGCAGCTCACCCAGAACGCCGTCTCCATCGCCAAGCACGCCAAGGACATCCAGGCCCGTCGTCTGCGCCGTATCAACATGGCCTCTCGCGTGTCGTCTCTCGGCACCATGGTCCAGCCTCAGGTCGGTCAGTCTGCATCTCAAACGGCTGGTGTGGGCGGCTCCGGAATGGATGCTCGGAGCATCGATGAGCTGATGAAGTTCATTGAGGCTGGTGACGCCGGTGCTACCCGCAACAAGCAGAAAAAGCGTGCTGCGGCCAGCAACCCCAAGCTCCGCGGCTCGAAGAAGTCCTCTGAATAAGGAGTTTAAAAAAAAAAAAAAAAAGAAAATAACAAAACTCAAAAATACATTGACGGGAAAGATTTACGTTTGACGACGATTTGATGTTTTGACCTCCAAAAAGAATGACGATATAAAATCAGATACAGAAAAGCAACGCGACGAAAAAGAACATGGGTTTATTTTGCTTTTCACTTCGGTCTTTGTTTTGAAGCAGTATATTTCAGTGTCATGGCCCGGACAAGCAGGGCTTATGTATTGTAGACGACTCTCTACTCATCTTCATGTTTGGCGATTTTCTTTTCTTTTTTGTTTTTTTTTCATGACTTCTCTCAATGGTATCCATTGCAGTGCATAGCAGGTTGGGTGATTTCTGGTACTTAGGTATGCTCTATGTACTATATATGACAGTGATTCACTAGAAATGCATCTACGATCAATTTGTATTCAAAGTATCTCCCCTAGTACTCTGTGGTATTCTTGTATTCTTGTGCTCTTGAAGTATGTACTTGTAGTGGTGAAAGAGCGCCTTACCGCTTTAGTCCAGACCGCTTGCCCCAATGTTTACATCTCGCCTTGTTTTGCTCCGCGGATTCCTCTGCAACCTTCACTACTGCAGCATCTTATGGCGCATTTCCGCCAGTGTATCTGATTTCAATTGGCTTCTTTTTGTGTTTTTTGCTTGCATTTTAGCAATTACATTTTATTTTGCTTCAATATTTTGGTATATTTTGCAGACGTTGGCGTCTGTCTGCAGCATCAGCCTGGTCTTGTGATAAGCCGCTAAAGATGGGTCATTGGTGAACTGAGTGGCAGGTAGGATTTAAGATGCATTGAGATCATTCGCGAATATGGACTGATATATGGGAACCACCAGGTCAAGCGAACATGAGCGATATACGACCGACCGCGAAATGGGCAAATCGCATGCTCCGCCCCTTGACATCCATCTACCGCCGATTAGAAAAACATCAAGAAAACCTCCACACCGTCGCGAACTCGAGGATCCTCAAGGAACGGACAGAATACCTTCCCGCTAACACTGGTAATGGCTCTGGCTCTACCTCGCGCGGGTCATCGAAAGCCCCTACTACGACGGCAACGGATGCGGAACGAGACTCGGGTTCAGACGGCGAAGCGGACGACCCCGCCTGGGTCCCCGGAAAACCCGAAGGGCGGAAAATTCGACATAACTACTCGAGTCGGGGGAAGCGCGGTGCCAGTCGAGGCGGGAGGAGACGGAGTCGGATGTCGATTCGCAGCCCCGAGGTGCAGAGGACGTTACCTGGGGCGATTGAGATTGCGACGCCGTTGCTTGCTGGGAAACAAGCGAGGGGGGGGTTATTGGGGGAGACGTCTGCGCGCAGACGGTTGTTTCGGGATGTTTCGTCGATGACGGAGGATTTGGTTGTTGAGGATGCGCGTAAGACGACACGGCCTTATAGCGTCGCTGCTAGCTACGGGTATAGTGGGTCGTGGAGGGAGGCACTGGATCGATCTGGTGATCCGGGGCTGGGTGAGATTGCGCGTTTTTTGGATCGGTTATTTTTGACGTTTTTGCATAATACCAGGATACATGCTACTGCATCTTTATCGAAGCAGAAGAGTCGTGGGGCTCGGTCGTTGTTGTCGGTGACAGTGCGACAGCTGCCGGAGTTCATCGCCGATGAACAAATGGCCCAGGACGAAGCGGACGAGGATGGCGACGAGGATATGTGTGATGCATACTTTACAGAACTCGAAGCTCACTATGCGCCTAGTGGGAATGGCTGGAAACCGCTCCGTGAAGCCGTGCGCGCACAAGGCATTTACATGGTTTCGGAGATGCTACAAAAGGAGTGCATCACCAAGCATATCGCTTGCCGGTTGTTGGAGGAGTGCATGAGTAACCAGGAGCATGACGCTCTTGAATCATTACTGTCCAAGTTTCTATGTACTATGGACGAGATGTATGACTACCCGACAGGATTCGATTCTGTCATATCATCCAGTTCTCGCGAAGACCCGGTTCAGCTACTGGCTACCTATTGTTCACGATTCCCCGGACGTCGGTCTTTTGTTTATGAGGAGCTGGCAAAGCTTCTTGTCCGCAAAGTCGTGCCAGCTGAATGGATGGTAACTGCCCAGTGGAAAAAATACGTGGACGCCGCAATACGGTCAATATCTACAGAGGCAGATGATTCTGTAGCTGCGGCTCATCTGCTCGAGGCCGTTGTTCTTTCGGCCAGCGGCGTTTTCCCGGGTATGCATGAGATTAGTGTGGGATGCGAGGATCAGCTCTGTCCGGTTCCAGTCAAGGACGCCCTCAGCAACCTCACGGTAAGTTTGATCACCGCGCTGTGCGGGATGTACCTGGCGCGGTCCCGTTCTCCCACGCCCGGGATTGAGCCGGAAGGCGTTGGTATGAGGGTGAGGGCCATCGTGGGATCCCTCGCAGTCACGGTACAACATGAGATAGAAATCCGGTCTTCGCCAGAAGTCGAGTTCTCGGCATTCCATCCTCTGCGCCGAGGCTGCATCCTGCTTGGCGAGCGCTTACTTCAATGTGATGAGACCTCATATGACACCTTCACACCCAGCAGCCAAGAACCCCGCAACATAGATTCATTCCATGTCTCACTCTCATCTCAGTCGGATGTGATCAAAGAGCTGGCAGTCTTGGCTCGACAGGTCTTTCGCTGTTGTGAGCGCGTGCACGGAACTGATGATCAGCCAGGTACATCTCCAGAGGTACGTGCCAAGATCGAGCAGCTGGCTGAGTTTAGCGAGGAGCATGGACTCTCCACTTTCCTTGGCAAGGTAGCTGCGGAGACTGCGATGCAGCTTGCTGAGGCGACGGTGTATCCGGATGACCATGTATGGGCGGCGGAGATTCAGGAGCGGGTGGTTGCCAGGCAGCAGGAGCTATCGTATAGGACGAGGGTCTATGAATCAGAATCAGAAGACGACGATGACGGGCCTGGGCTGTATCGCTGGGAAGAGAGTATTGAGGAATGGGTTGCGAGGACACCCAAGTCCAAGAGCAAATCGGTTGATTTCGCGCAGATGTCGCCAGTGGAGACTGATCTGGACAGCCGACCCTCTTCCCCTGCATCCTCTGTCAGCGTATCTGCATCATCGCAGTCCGATGAAGGTCCTGCATCCAGCGTAACATCCGCATCCTCGCTACCAGTCAAGAGGACATTCCCCGGCCGAGGGGAGCCGTCGCGATCGCCTAAAAGACTCCGATCAACAACCTGGAGGTCGCGTGACGATCAGATGCAGCAAATACCAGCCATTCCCCCGACACCGGCCACCTCGGACGACGACAGCGATGATCGCTGGGAGGAATACGGTTATCGCCCACGCAGACGTGGCATGCTGAAAAACCGGACGCAGGAACGGCCCCTACGACGACGAATGAGTGTACCCGAAGGGCGACAATCCGTGGGATTGCAGCGGATGCTCGAGGTGGTTATTACACACAAACGACAAACAAGATCACCAAACATGGGGGGAAGGGGCACAAACAAGCCTCAAAAGGGTTCATCATATTCCACTAATCGACAATTACGATCTCGCCGACCAAGGCGAGCTTCGTCTAGCGGGAGTGAATGTGGTTCGTCGTCTGCTGGGACCACCGAGAATGCTTCGCCGGTGGGCACTACGATCATCCCACGGACACCGGCGATGATCCCGATGGTACCGTGGTCAGCGGGAGATGATAGTGATGATGAGCTTAGCTTTCTTTAGCTTTTTTTTTTTCTTTTTTTTTTTTTTTTTCTTTTTCTTTTTTTTTTTCTTTTTCTTTTTCTTTTTCTTTTTCTTTTTCTTTTCCTCCGATTGGAATACTGCATGGAGTTGGATGGGGTTGGGCATTGTTGGCATTGTACTCCGTATCTTGCATTTTTGATACGACAAAGATACCCATTCTTAGAATAGACTTTTTCAGGTAAACAGATTAATTCCTTTATTAGTGATTGATTGAATGTGTGGAATTGATTATGATAAAGTGTATTGTTTGTGCATTGAGGGGTTTCAGGTAGAGCGTGTGAGATAAAGGCATTGTCTTCAACCCAGAGATATCATATACCAGATATCCTGTCATACAGAATAAAGATCTTTGTGCGTATCTATACCCACCCTCCGTATTCTATACAGTATGCCCGAATAATAGCCATCGGAGAATAGAATTTCGGCCTGTGCGTATACAGAAGAACGTATTGAAGAATCTTTATCCAGGCTATTTTCTGCAGGTATAATTGGATGCAAGGACATGTTTCAGAGATACGGCGCCTAGCGGGTGGCCAAGTCCAGCGCCAAGTAGTTGAGAGTGTCCTATGAGAGCTGATCATCCCGTTCTACTGAACTTTTCTCCTGACTTTTTACCCGCCCCTAAAGAGGGAATTATTATTCACCTCAGCTGTCTTCCCCCCACTCTCTTCTTCTGACTCTCTTACACACTCTCTTACACCCTCTCTTTTATACACCCACACTCTACTCTCTCTTAACTACTCTCTCTTAACTACTCTCTCTTAACGACTCTCCCTCCTACAAAAGCTCTTTGACAGAGCTGATCCTTCTTTTTGTTTTTGTCTATCAATGGTATTCTCCTGAGGAGATCCCCGACTATTGCATGAGACCTGTCTATTTACTGTCTCGCATTCTTTAAGACTCCCAAGTCAATCCCTTTCTCCTTCGTTGACTACTCCCTGGCAGAGCTGGTCTCGCCTCTACTTGAATCTCCAATTCAATCGTTCAATCGTTATACCTCTATACCAACATGGACATCACACCACGCAGCTCAGGCAACTCCTGGGCCTTCCATGAAGCCCTCAACGATGACCTCGCTCGCATCACTGTCCTTGTCCTCGGTCTTGTGGCCGCCTTCGTCTACATCTGGCAACTCTCTCATAGCTTCTCTGCCCATCTCCGCCGTCTCGCCAGTTTCTCCAACGACCGCCAACGCTATTTTCTCTCGCCCCATAGCACCCTCTCCAAGATCAAAAACCACATCGTTTACGCGCCGCTCATCCGGGGGCGTCATAACCGTGAACTCCAGCTCTCGCGCGCTGTCAACTTTGGCACACTGCCGTCGCGGTTTCATATGTTCCTGATTGTCGGGATTGTGGTGATGAATGTCGCGGTTTGTGTGGTTACCGTTCCGTACGGTAGCGATGAGCATACCGTCTCCGGCATGGTGAGAAACCGGACTGGTACCATGGCCACTGTCAATCTCATGGCGCTGGTGCTGATGGCCGGTCGCAATAACCCGCTGATCACCTTGCTTCGCGTGCCGTTTGATACCTGGAACTTGTTACATCGGTGGCTGGGACGCATTGTTGTGCTTGAAGCTATTGCGCATACGTTCGCTTGGGCCATTCCGGAGGCGAACCAGGCCAGCTGGGATATGGTGGGGATGGTGTTTGGGATGAGTAACTTTATGCTGTGTGGCTTGGTGGCGGCCTGTGCCTTTACCGGACTCATGGTGCACTCTCCTTCGCCAATTCGTCATGCCTTTTATGAGACATTCCTTCATCTGCACATTGCCATGGCCGCTGTTGCCTTTGGTTTCTTGTGGATTCACTTGAAGGGCATGCCGGCGCAGAACTATCTTTTGGTTGCTATCGTTTTCTGGGCTTTGGAGGTAAGCACCCCCTAACAACATCATATTGATCAAATAGATACTGACAATGCTATCTCAGCGAGCTACACGTCTTGCCCGCATCGTCTACCGCAACTGCGGCCGCAAACTCACCACCGCAGTCGTCGAGGCCCTCCCCGGTGACGCCCTGCGCATCACCCTCAACCTCGCCCGCCCATGGACCTTCGAACCCGGTCAACACATCTACCTCTACATCCCCGCTGTCGGTTGGTGGACCGCCCACCCTTTCTCCGTCGCCTGGAGCGAATCCTCCGAAGTCATCACCGACGAAAAGGGCATCCCCATGACCCACCAAGACGCCCTCAGCACCCACCAAAAAACCTCCCTCTCCCTCCTCGTCCGCCGCCGCACCGGCTTCACCGACAAACTCTTCACCCGCGCCCAGAACGGCATGGACTCCCGCGTCACCCTCAAAGCCTTCGCCGAAGGCCCCTATGGCAGCATCCACTCCCTCGATTCCTACGGCACCGTCCTCCTCTTCGCCGGCGGTGTCGGCATCACCCACCACGTCCCCTTCATCCGCCACCTGGTCCAAGGCTACGCCGACGGCACCGTGGCCGCCCGCCGCGTAACCCTCGTCTGGATCATCCAGTCCCCCGAACACCTCGAGTGGATCCGGCCCTGGATGACAAGCATCCTGGCGATGGACCGCCGGCGCGAAGTCCTGCGCATCATGCTGTTCATCACCCGGCCGCGCAATACCAAGGAAATCCAGAGCCCCAGCGCCACGGTGCAGATGTTCCCTGGCCGGCCGAACGTGGACACACTGGTGGGCATGGAAGCGGAGAACCAGGTTGGTGCTATGGGAGTGCTGGTTTGTGGAAATGGGGGGTTGAGTGATGATGTGCGGAAGGTGTGTCGGAAGAGGCAGGATGGGTCGAATATTGATTATATTGAGGAGAGTTTTACTTGGTAGTGGCAGTGTATGGATGTGTTTGTTTTCCCTCGTTTAGTTAAAATTGTCCAATTGCAGCATCCGGGTTATGATTCATGATGAGCTTGTTTCTTGTGTCATGTTTTACATTCTGGCTAATAAGGTACATATCAGTATTAGTACATACCGCATTCTTTATTCAATTCTGCATTTCAGCTCATCACTCGATCTTCTCGCGCGAGAATGACGCCTATACTCCGTACATATCTCTGATACTTTGTCTGTTATAGGCAATTGAGCACTTCCAGAGTGATCAGTTCCCGTAACCCTGTATGTATACCCTAAACAACACACGGCCACGTGACATTCCTAGAAGAGACCCCGACTTCCCCCCCCCCCCCCCCTCCGAATCAGCCTTGCCTTAAGCCCTGTCTTCTATATAAGAGCATCCTATCGATTATTCCGCTATCTTGCGATAACTGTCTCAGTGAAACAACGCAACCATGGACAATGTCGAACTTCTCGAAGAAATCAAGAACTCCCAACAATTTTAAAATCCTCAAACGACCTCATCCACAACCCCGACGCAACAGTCGACAATGCCCTAGACCAAATTGTCGATCTGACACTGGCTGCCCATATGGCCCCTAATAAAGAGGAGTACTTCACACTCGGTAACGTCGATTACTATCTCTCCCTGGCCCTGATGGAGCACGTTCAAAATTTGGAGCCAAGCAAGCAGAAAAGGCTGGTTGAGTTTATCTGCGGACTTCAGAAGCGCACGGCGACGGACCCATCCACAGGCGAGCCACTTAGAGTACAGGGGGACATTCTCTAGACAGACCTGCCGTCTTTTGGGTATACTGAGTATGAAACATGGGACTCGCACGGGGGTGATTATACAGGTATATCTCAACATGCCTTCTTTCCACCTTTACTTTGGCCTAATGAAGAAGTGCAGATCCCTGCTCTCTCAACCTGCAAGGCGAGCCAAGACAGCGATAAATGAACGAGAACGCATTCGTCGCCCAATTCACCCAAGCCACCAATATAAGCTACGACCCCCCCCCCCCAGACCAAGGACCCAGCATCCACCGCCTAGACAGATCCCTCCGGGCAATCATAACACTACGGTCCGGCCTCGAAAACGACAAAGTCCCGATGGAGACGCTGTGCAAGACAGCTTCCATGGAGGTTGCGTGTGTGTGGTTCATGTATGCCGCGGACCGGTTGTGGGATAATGTCCGGTATGGGCGGACTTATTCGGGGGACTTGGTTATGAGGCCGGGTTGTAAGAGGTTCAAGAAGAGGAAGTGGAAGGGTTATGAACGGGGGAGATGGGATGCTTGGGTGGAGAGGTTGAAGGGTGCGAGGGCGGTTTGTGATGATGAGAGGATGAGGGGGGGGTTATTGGGGAGGCTTTGGGGTGTGTTGAGCGGGCGATGAGGAGATGATTGACTATGAATATGATGAATATAGTACTGCAATACCCGCGCAACTTAGGGCCGTATTGGATGGGACGAGACTTGGTGTACTTCCATTCAATGTTGTACCTGATACGTACGATGTTTAATCTGTTTTGGATACAAGCAATGATTGTTCACGAGCATGCTTGTATGCTGCTTTATTGTAACTAGTTATTTTTAAAACAGCTTAGAAATCAATAGCGGGGTTGTACGATGGCATCATATATAACGTCTCCGTCCCCAACTTACACTTCAATTAACTGATTAACTGATTCATTCTGAGGGAAAAAAAAAAAAAAAAAAAAACTACTCAAAATGAGCCAACCCGACATCACCCTCTACACCGCGCAGACTCCCAATGGAATCAAAATCTCCATTGCGCTCGAGGAGCTGGGGTACGCCATCCCCTACTCATAACATCTACACGATATACTAACCCGTATAGCCTCCCCTACAAAGTCCAAAAAATCGACATCAGCAAAAACACCCAAAAAGAACCCTGGTTCCTCGCCATAAACCCCAACGGCCGCATCCCCGCCCTAACAGACACCCTCAACAACCAACCCATCCACCTCTTCGAATCCGGCAGCATCCTGCAATACCTCGTCGAGCAGTACGACAAAGACCACAAGATCTCCTACCCGCAGGGTACGCCAGAATACTACGCAGTTAATAATTGGCTCTTCTACCAGAACGCCGGCGTGGGGCCGATGCAGGGCCAGGCGAATCATTTCTCGCGCTATGCGCCGGAGCATATTCCCTACGGTGTTACGCGGTATGTTAATGAGACGAGGAGGTTGTATGGCGTGCTCGATCAGCATCTATCGACCTCGAAGTCGGGGTGGCTTGTTGGGGATCGTGTGACGATTGCGGATATTTCGCATTGGGGGTGGGTTGCGGCGGCTGGGTGGGCGGGGGTTGATATTGAGGAGTATCCGCATTTGAAGGCGTGGGAGGAGAGGATGGCTGCTAGGGAGGGTGTTGAGAAGGGGAGGCATGTGCCGGAGAAGCATACGATTAAGGACCTGTTGAAGAATAAGGAGGAGATGGAGAAGAAGGCGGAGGAGGCGAGGGCGTGGATTCAGGAGGGGATGAAGAAGGATGCGAAAGTCTAGATTATTAGTCCTGCCATATTCCAATTTGATTGCAATTCGTTCGAGCAGTTGTACCATGATAAATTGCGCCGTTGTAGAAATATAGTTAGTGATAGTTAACTAGTTAACGTATTTCACTACCGAACCGCCCAGCACCCCCCGAGCCGCCAACCCCAAAACCCCATAGTAAACGCGATATTTGCAACCTTATATCTCAACAACAGGGGATTGATTAATAGTATTCGATGTCACGGTTAGCGGGGCGCCAAAAACGGCGCTCATTGAACAGCCTGTCTGCCGCCCGCCACCGCCTGCCGTGGATGGTCATCCGCCTGCCCCTTGTGGTATGGCCCCTACCCTTTGGGGGATAGCGGCCCCCTCACGCCGCTTTTACACTGCTCCCCGAATAATAATATTATTCTATTGTATATATTTATCTTATAATAATTTATTTATAACATATTTAGATAATGGCGGCGTGACCTGTGTACACCAACCCAAGCATTCGGGTGTCCACCAGCAAATTAGTAATCCATGAATTGTCGTCCGTATCGATCAAAATACTTGTTTATGGTATCATCACAATCTTAGCCATTCATGTTGAAGCAACTCAGCGGCAGTTTTTCGATGTGTTGGATCGATTACAAGCATGCTTCGGAGAAAGTTGATAAAAATAGGAACTTCAACATCAGACATATCGCTGGGCTTCAGAAACGGTTTTGTTGTGCCGTTTACAAGCCTCTCAAGACTCGTAGGCTTTAAGTTCGGAATTCGGACGATAGTTCCTGAAATAGCATTAGAAATGGGGTAAATATGTAGTATATCTATGTGATCCGTAAGGGCTTACCATTTTCGTCAAAAAATTCTGCAGTGCAACTGCCCTTCTGGAGAAAATCAGGTGGGAAGGCACCGAGGATTTCAACAGTCCTTGCTAGGCGGTCGTCATCAACTGTCCACGAACCATTTTTTGATGCTTCTGCCGAAAAAAGGACTATCCCTTGGACAAGTTCCACTACCTAAACACGATTAAAATCCAACTCAAGGCGAAGCGTCTGGCCCAATTAGGTACACCCTAGTGTCAGTGCTTTGTACTCACAAGACATCCTAGACTCCAAATATCAACCGCAGTATCCCAAGGTGCGCCAATTGTAACTTCTGGAGCTCGCAGAGCAGGAGACTGAATAAAATCAGAAAGATGATTGCCTCTCCAGCAAGCTAAAGGGTATATCAGTTTGGTGCAAAGCAGAAAACCCTGTGTGCAACTTACCCACACCAAAGTCGATGATCCTGACGTGCGGTTCGTGTATTTCTGAGATGAGTGGTGTCCTGATTACTTCTCGAAGCGGGACAGCAATACCACCCTGATTAGTTGTCCGCGCAGGGACTTCTGATAGATATTGAGATATCGTCTCATCTGGACTTTCCAGTTCTAGGAGTATATTTGCTGGTTTCAGATCTGGGTGAATGCTTAGTTAGCTGCCATCAACAACTAGGTTATTTTTATCTATTAATTACGGACATACCAGTATGGATGATACCGCACTCTTGATGAAGGAAATCCAATCCAAGCAAAAGCTGCCGCGTGATTTCTTTAACTGCCTTGACAGGCAATTTCCCATCTTCAAACTTCGCGCTTTGGAAATCTAAATGATGGCCGAGGACATCGAATACAAAGCACACATGGTGTCCATTTGGGCCTTCATGTCTGAAATGATCGAGAAGGGGTAACACATGACAACAGCCGTCATGAGGACTTTTCCCAGAAACGTCAGATATTTTAGACAGAATTTCGCGCTCGAATATATCATGAGGACCACCATAACAATCGGCCCTCAAAATTTTCAGAGCCACGTACTTTCGTGCTCTTTTACTGTCCATAAGCCTTGGGTTAAACTGGCGCGAAAAATCAATCTTATCTAGTGTCTCTAGCTAACCAAACAGTAGAATACTGCCCATAGCCGAGTTTTCTCATCACAGTATACTGATCAGAATTGAAACTATCTCCCAGCGAAACACGGTGGAAACCCCCAGCTTGGTAGAAATCAGGTTCTTCTGTTACCTGACATGGATTCGGTTGCCGTGATGATTGCGAGAAAGGTCTAAGGATATTTGAAAATTTGAATCGGAACTTGGCTTCTGCTAATGTTCTATGAAAGTTGCTCATAATCTTGACGAAAGAAGTGTCCTTCAAGAACAGCAGGGAAATAAGGATGCCTCGGATTAGTCTAAGATAGTCTGGCACTCACCAGCATTATAAGGTTGTTCAGTGAAATGGGGATCGGGGGCCGGAGGTCCGGAGGAGTCGATTATCCGCGACTAGCGAGGTCGTATACGGAGAGATCCAGTTTTAACGAAGAGATTGATATATTCTCGTCTATATGCGTGTACACAAGTGCTTGAGTGCTTGTCTATCTAATGTGTGCTCACGCTGGCCTATATCATCAGACCGGCGGAACTAATTGGTCCGACATTATTCCTTATTACTCCCCTTCGTTCAATACCGCGCAAAATCAATCAATCAATCTGGCAATCTAGTTAAACGAGTGTAGCGGTGTTGGACGCGCATGATAGTAGTGTTGAAACTCTTCCTCTCGCTTAATTAAGCGAGCCCCAAGGTCTTGACTAATCGTCCTTGGCTGACATGGTTGGTAGCTTTCATCAAACCATCTGCAATCATCTCACCTGTGGGTAGATGCTCTAGACGCACTTCGCCGTTTGCCATGTGGTCTCAAATAGCATGATACTGAACCGCTATATGCTTCGTCTTCCAGGTGATTAATCGGATTGTCGGCAATCTTGATGGCTCCCTGATTATCCTCATATATGGTAGTCAGTGAATCGCGGTAGATGGCACCCTTCCCAATCGCGTATAAGAAGTGCCTAATCCAAATCGCTTGCTTGGCTGCCTCTGATACTGCCATATATTCAGCTTCTGTTGAGCTCTGAGCAGTAACCGACTGCTTTCTGCTCGTCCAGGCTATTGGCGTTCCATCAATCAGGAATATAAAACCGGTAGTCGACTGATTCTTTGCCGAATTCGCATATGCAGAATCTGCGTACGCGGTTAAACCCTTTTGAATGCTCCCCTTGGCACCAAAGGTTAGACCGAAGTCTATAGTGCCCTTGATATACCGAAGCACATGCTTGGCCGCTGCCAAATGGACCCCTCGTGGTTCCGTGAGATATTGAGATAGTTGATTGACTGCAAAGGCAATATCGAGCCGGGTGGCAATCACCAAGAATATCAATCGTCCAATCAATATCCGGAACAGTTTATGATCCTTTTGTCCTAAGCGTGGACTATCACCGTACGAATGTATCGGCATGCTTGGACTAATTGGCGAGCTAGCGGGTTTACAATCAGCCATGCCAAACTCTTCCAGAATCTGACAGGCGTAGGACTCCTGGTCTAGTCGAATAGACCCATCTTTCCTCCATGTGAATCGGATTCCCAATAGCTTCTTGACTAATCCTGAATCAGTCATCGGGTGGAACTCCTTGAGTTTCCGCTTCACCACATCAATATCTTTGGCACTCTTGCCAAATATCACTATGTTATCCACATACACAGCGATGATCAGACCCCTGTCATTGATGAAAACACTAGAGTCCGCGGTACCAATCATCTGAGCCGCGCATTGAAATCCCAGCGGTTCTCAAGCTAAGATACTTCTGCTGAGTGGTAGCCTTGTGGATAATTCACTCATTGTATTATAGTAAACGTATCGCTCGTGTTTTTGGCCAGTTTCAGCCTTGTCGCTAGGACATGCAATCAAAATGCCCAGACTATTCGTTCTAAGATCCATTGGCAACAGCTGGTTGGGTGAAGCGACTGGCTGGGTTTGGCGATACGCCAGCTGCACGCCAGTGTGATCACCATCTCTGGCTAGTGTATTTTGTCGACAGTTTAGGATGAGAAACGACAAAGTTGAAACACCATCAAAAGTACATTTGTTAAGTCACATCAAGGACTACGAGTCTGCGAGGGCGCAAGAGCCAGGGGGCTACCATTGTGGAGTTGTTTGATTGCCCTTGAGCGAATCAGTGAACCGTCTCTACGACATCATTTCAGCTGGCGGCAAGAGCAACATCCTCGCTTGCTCTCAGGGATGAGGAGTTCAGCAAACCTCTACTAGTCGCAGGCAACCAAAAAAAAAGCCGAACAACATAAAGGATCACACGTGAGGCAGTGCAAGCATACAAGTAGCTGATTGGGATTCACTTGCCGAACCCTAGGTTGTTTGCCAATCTTGAGACCTACTAATTGTGATATCCCAGGATAGCGCCATATCAGCTTATGTCGCTGGCCCAAATTAGACCAGAGCCAGGCGTAGTATGATTGTGAAGACGAGACAGTTGCTGCCAGTTTGCGGAATAGCGTTTTGGCAATGTACTTGGAGCGTCAGTCCTCCACATACAGTATGGCAGACATAATACCATAAAATTGCTGAACGCTTGCCCACTAAAAACGCGTTTAAATCAATAACCGACCCCGAAGACTAGACGGAGGAGTCAGTTAATTAGTCACGCGTTCCATTTGACTATTTAGCTGTGGTCGCCATTCCTTGCAGGAAATTTCGATCGAAATGACTGATATGAGCATGGAAGGCAGTGACGTGGTCTGAAAGAATAGTTGCTATGT
Source organism: Aspergillus glaucus CBS 516.65 (assembly GCF_001890805.1). Classification (NCBI taxonomy): domain Eukaryota; kingdom Fungi; phylum Ascomycota; class Eurotiomycetes; order Eurotiales; family Aspergillaceae; genus Aspergillus; species Aspergillus glaucus. Next base: position 670,693 of record NW_019170459.1, on the reverse strand, counting down.
AGGAATCCTACCAATGAAGTCTACTATCTTGATTCTATATTCAGTAATCTTTTTGGCACTAAGTGGGTTAAGTAGGTTCGTACTAGGTCGATTAAAATTGTGCCATACCCCTTTAGGAAAATCTCTTTGGCGCCAAAGCGATTCTACAAAACTGGAATAGTGTGTTTTCCTACCATCGACGCCGAATGGCCCACTCTGCGACCACCTAGTTTGCAACTCCATGGAATAACTCATAATTCTCTGTCGAATGGGCTCCAATAAGCTATTCCTTCTTTAGCCAGTATAATATTCTATCTACTTGTGTTCAGGACGTGGATTCATAGACTATATTTGGGGTAAAGTGCTGGCTTATTATGTCAAGGTCTTTCCTCTTATTAATTTCATGATTTTATGATGTAAGTGCTTAACTAGCTAATTCTAGATATTTTCTAACCTAGCATCCTGTGGATAATGGTAGTTCATCATTTACTTCATACTTGTGGTTACGTATCAGTGCTTAAGAAAGAAGAATATTGGAATAAGCCCACGAAATGAGCAACCATCATATGCCGAAATTAATATATGTTAGGACAATAAGGGCATAGATCAAGGTTTTAGTCCGATACTGTTGCTGCAATAACAAACAACCAACTACTTGGGCTTTTATCCACCAACAAGATCATCCTATATGCCTGTTGATGTCTACATCAAGCGACCAACCTTGCTCTTCCAAAATCCGCCTCTCATGGACTGAAAACTTGTCTTGCGGCGTAGAGGGCATTGCATACAGTAAATGTGTGCATCAGGTATTAAAGGCTGCAGAGACCAATATGTCCACTTGAAGCCATTCAAAACTTCTCACCACAACTTCAGACATTTGTGGCTACTCGTGCTATTTCGATCTTTGGCTCGCACTTATGGCTTGCTTTGGTACATCTCTTTATGACTTGCTACCACTCTGGGTGAAGCGTCTTACTACTACACGTGACTCAGATTGGCCCTATACAAGCTCCTCACGCAATGCTTCCCCGCCGGAAGAAGGAAACCGCTCACCTGCGTCACATCAAAGCCCTGTAAATTCAGGGTATGTGCCTGAAATTATCATGCTTCCTGATCCGCCTCCCGCCCATCGGACCTCAGCCGTTCATAGAGGGGTTGATGATGGATATCAAGAATATGAACCACCATTCCACCGAACACAGCCATTGAATCCTCCCATCATCTTTCCCAAGCATGCTGCTGATCGACCAATGGATGGTTCGTCTCAATGCCTACTGCTTTGTGGTCTACTATACTGATTAAACCATTCAAGTCGCCGGCTACTGGTGATGGCGGCCAGTTGGCAGAAGAGGAGCAGTTGGACCCAAAGCCATCCACATTGAAATGTCATCTCCATCATTGACAGTAGCACGCACACAAACTCCACCATGTCTTTGATGTACATTGTCACTTTCAGCTGGCGTCCAAGGAGAAGCCTTTTCTCTTTTGTGATGATTGCCAGTACCTGCGAATAATGAGCCCAAACCCAAGCTCAAGTCCATCGGGCATCAGCCGCTTACATCCAGGATTTTAATGATGGTGTCCTTGCTGAGTCCATGCCTGACTTCTGCTTTGTATACCAGATGCCACCACTTCCAGAACATGTCCAGGGAGCTCTTGTACTTCATTCCCACTGTCTGACGGCCATTTTTCCCCTGCCGCTGATTGCATCACCAGGAGAAGAGGGCCTTGAGGAAACAGACCATCTCCTCCAAGTCAGAAAACCAGTGAAAATGTTTGATGGGGTCATAATTTCCATTGTAGCAGAATCTAGAGAGATAGACTATCTGTCAGCGCCAGCATGGAGGTAATGAAGCGACTGTTTCTCACTGATCCCAGTATTTCTGTGTCTTGTCCAACTTATCCTGGGTCCGTGGACTGTAGCGTTTCTGATGGAGCTGCGAGACATTGAGACATTCAGCCTCTTGGAGGTAGTACTCTGCGGGAAGCTCCTGTCCCTCCTCATCATCCAGGATCAAGTCATCATCAGAATCATCATTTGGGTCATCACCACTGTCTGGCTCAGATTCACTGTCTATGGAGTCATCAGTAGTGTTGTCTGAGAAGATGTCTGGCAGGTCAGTGCTCTTGTTGCTATCATCATCAGATACAATCAGTCAGCAGTGCCGCATGGCAGGCAGAGATTTGTGAGCGCAAAGGAATATAGAATGGGAAATGAATCAAGCAGGATGATAGATGGGGAGTCTCTCCAGCTGTGTTGGAGAGGGCAGGGAATGATGAGCAGATGGGTGTAAGTCACTGGAGAGTGAAGGAAGGATGTGGGAGAGCGCCATGGTCACTGGAGAATTTATAGAATCAAAGGGAACAGAATGATTGTGAGGGGAGCCAAAAACGGCTCCCTCAGGGAGACGAGGTGTTGTAGAGCAACAAAGGAGCCCTGCATCAGCATCATGGATGGATCGCGGGTTAGCGTCAGGGCCGGGCGCCCAGGCACCAGCGACGGCCAACCGGGAGGGGACGTGGTGGTAGAGGCGAGCGGCCGTGGGATTAATTACACGTGACGCCAAGCCCGTCGACTGTTATCACGACTCGTAAAACGGCGTCAAAGGTAGCCGTTTCTGGCCCCCTGCTAACTGTATCATCATTAAATGGAGTATAAATTGTGTTTTCATATTCAAGACAAGAATAAGTACAAATTTGAGAAGTTTGGCGTTAGTTAGTTAGTTAACTAGTTATGACGCTTAGTCAGATCACGTGTAACTTGCCACATGCTCCATTTTCTCCGCGAGTAACCAGCTGAAGTCCTTGACTACCAACATCACTTTGTATTCTTTCGCGTCAAAGAACGACAAAATGGCCTGGCGCAACCAAGGAATCACTGGTTCTAACAACATCCCCCTAGGCCCCCGTCGTCGTTTTGGCGATGACGGTCAGGAGGATGACAGTCGCACCGCGACGCCCGCGTCCATCGGGGATACCAGCTTCAAGCGAGGCAGGAGCCCTGTTCGAGGTATGTCTTCCATATTCTCTTATTCGCAACGTGAAAATACTAACCCTGTCTAGCGGAACCATCTATGGACGGCGTGAAGAAGCGCAAGAAGCGTAACCGTTGGGGTGATGCCCAGGAGAACAAGGCGGCCGGTCTCATGGGTCTTCCGACCATGATTATGGCCAACTTCACCAACGAACAGTTGGAGGCTTATACTCTGCATCTGCGGATTGAGGAAATCAGTCAGAAGCTGAGGATTAACGATGTCGTGCCGGCAGATGGTGATAGGTGAGTTTCCCCTTATATTGTCAGAAACTGTCTCAGCGCGAATAACTAACACTATGACTATGCAGATCGCCCTCGCCTCCTCCCCAATACGATAACTTCGGAAGACGTGTAAACACTAGGGAATACCGTTACCGCAAGCGTCTCGAAGATGAGCGCCACAAACTGGTCGACAAGGCCATGAAGTCTATTCCTAACTACCATCCGCCATCTGACTACAGACGTCCTACTAAGACCCAGGAGAAGGTCTATGTACCTGTGAATGACTATCCAGAGATTAACTTCAGTATGATAACTAACCCTCTAACTCCTAACCTGCTGCATCATTATGTCTTATTTGCTCTTGCTCGAGTCGAGCCCATGAGGATAATGCTCTCCTCCATACATGGCTCGTTTCTTGCTAACCCTTTTGCTTGCTTTTTTTGCTTTCTTGCTCCACTGATATGACAATACTCGATACTAACACTAGCCTCTCTTTTTTCTTTGCTACTTTAAAGTTGGCTTACTTATAGGACCTCGTGGTAACACGCTGAAGAAAATGGAGACCGAATCTCTTGCCAAGATTGCTATTCGTGGCAAAGGCTCCGTCAAGGAAGGAAAGGGTCGATCTGACGCCGCTCACGCTAGCAACCAGGAAGAAGATCTTCACTGCTTGATTATGGCAGACACTGAAGAAAAGGTCAACAAGGCCAAGAAGTTGATTCACAACGTTATCGAGACGGTCCGTTCTCCTCTTTCTCCGGAAGCACGTCGGATTTTGCTAACGATATACGGCAAACAGGCTGCCTCTATTCCTGAGGGTCAGAACGAGCTCAAGCGGAACCAGCTTCGAGAGCTCGCCGCTCTTAACGGTACTCTTCGTGACGATGAGAACCAGGCTTGCCAGAACTGTAGGTTTCCTTTATCGTCTTATCTTATTCGAACAGTGCTAACGTCGCAGGTGGTCAAATCGGTCATCGTAAATATGACTGCCCTGAGCAGCGCAACTTCACCGCCAACATTATCTGTCGTGTCTGTGGTAACGCTGGTCACATGGCTCGTGACTGTCCTGACCGCCAAAGAGGCAGCGACTGGCGCAACAACGGCATCAGCCGCGGTGGTCCTAGAGCTATTGGTGCTGGTGATGCCGTCGACCGGGAGATGGAGCAACTCATGCACGAACTCTCCGGTGGCGCCCCTGGTGAAGAGGCGCCTCGCCGTATTGAAGCCGGTCCTGGCGAAGGCTATGATGACCATGACATGAAGCCCTGGCAACAGCATGATCCTCCAAGCGATGTCGCACCTTGGCAACAGAGAGGCCGTGACAACCGCTCGCGCGACGACTATGGTTCTCGGGACTACGGCAGCCAAGGCCAAGCCCCATGGGCCGGACAGAGCCGTGGAGGCGACTATGGCTACGGTGCTCCTGGTGGTGGTTACGGTGCTCCCGGAGTTGCTCCCTGGCAGCAGCAAGCCCCTCCCCCGCCGCCTCCTACAGGCCCGTCTGGGTACGGATATGGTGGATACCCGGGTTTCGCTCCTGGCATGGCCGCTCCCGGTGCTCCGGGAATGGGTGTTCCTCCCCCTCCGCCTGGTATGCCTTCGATGTATGGCACTCCTCCGCCGCCACCTCCGCCCGCGGACGGTCCCCCGCCTCCGGTGAGTTTCTATGCCCAAGCTGTGCCCAAGTTTGGAATCATAAATCACTAACGTTGTAACAGCCTCCTTCCGATCAGCCCCCGCCGCCTCCCCCGCCTGCGTAAACGCATAGCTTCGCTGATTTGCTTTGTTGCTGTGTTGAAATGGACTGGAATCGGGGTTAATGGACGTCCGTCGGAAAATTTGATATTTGAATTGCTGTCGTTACCGTATACTGTAATCAATTGACACTATGATATCGGTTTAGTATTTTAGTATTTTGACTAGTAAAAGTCCAATCTGTACGGAGTAGAGTTGTAGCAGACATTTTAGCTTTGACATGTGGTTCGGATAATCCAGTTTTGATGCCTCAGGCTATCATGTGCCTCAGGCCGTGATTTCGATGCTCACCTCAATTTTACACCAGGATATCGTTTTTGCTGTCCACGTTGTTGCTGTTCGAGTCGCATCCGTGCGGATTGTATTATAATATTATTTCTTATAATTCTCTCTAATTTCTTAATCTTCCAACGTTATCCTATACTGCAACCATGCAGGATCCTGCAGCGTCACCATCCCCGGGGCACCTATCTGCGCCTCAAGGGAGCTTCCACACTCCATCGCAAGAACCAGCAGAGCCCCATTCGCGAAAACCATGGCAATCTTCGCGTCCCCAGTCTTCCCGGACGGGAAGGCCCCAGTCGCAGCAGCAGTCGCATCCCCATGTCGAGACACTGGCAGCAGACGCAACAAATTCTTCCATAAAGCAGCCCAAATGGTGGAAAGTCCACCTATTCCGTGGAATGATTAAAGATATCAAGCGGCGCGCACCGTACTACTGGAGTGATTGGATTGATGCATGGGATTATCGCGTCGTTCCGGCGACGGTTTATATGTTTTTTGCTAAGTGCGCTTCCCTTTCACCACCGGGGTCAGGATATGATTGTTAACGCAAATGTAGTATATTGCCCGCTCTGGCATTCTCCTTGGATATGTTTGAGAAGACGAATCAGAGTTATGGGGTGAATGAGGTGTTGTTGGCGAGTGTGTTGGGTGCGGTTGTGTTTTCGCTTGCTGCGGCGCAGCCGTTGGTTATTGTTGGTGTTACTGGTATGTTCCCTTTCTTTTGGTTGCTTGGGATTTAGAGAGGCACGGGCTAACTGGGAGTGCTAGGTCCGATTACGGTGTTCAACTACACGGTTTATGACATTATCGCGCCGCGCGGGACGCCTTATTTGGCGTTTATGTGTTGGATTGGGATGTACGTGAACTCCTACCCTCTCATAGAGAGATGCTGACTTCTGTCACAGATGGTCATTGATCATGCACTGGATACTCGCCATCACCAACGCCTGCAATGCCCTGACCTACGTGACCCGCTTCTCCTGCGACATCTTCGGCTTCTACGTAGCATGCATCTACCTTCAAAAAGGCATCCAGGTCCTAACTCGCCAATGGGGTGCAGTAGGTGAGACTTCAGCCTACCTAAGCATCATGGTCGCCCTCTTAGTCCTAATTAGCGGCTGGATCTGCGGCGAGCTCGGAAGTAGCGGTTTATTCCAGCGCTATGTGCGCAAGTTCTTGGAGGATTATGGGACGCCGTTAACGATTGTGTTCTTCACTGGTTTTGTGCATATTGGGCACATGAGGGATGTTAATGTTGCCACGCTGCCGACTGGGAAGGCGTTCTATCCTACGATGGAACGGGGGTGGTTGGTGAGGTTTTGGGATATTGATGTTGGTGATGTGTTTTTGGCGATCCCGTTTGCAGTGTTGTTGACGATTCTCTTCTACTTTGATCATAATGGTAAGCCCAATCCCTCAGAGAAAGGTAGTATAATATGCTAACTGGATAGTGTCATCGCTCATGGCCCAAGGAACAGAATTCCCCCTCCGCAAACCAGCCGGCTTCCACTGGGACTTCTGGCTTCTCGGTCTCACCACCTTTGTCGCAGGCCTTCTGGGCCTCCCCTTCCCAAACGGCCTCATCCCACAAGCACCATTCCACACAGCCTCCCTCTGTGTCACCCGCGACGTAGCCGACGAAGACGACACGAACAAAGGCAAAGCTGTTCGCATCACGGACCACGTCGTCGAGCAGCGCGTCAGCAATTTCGCCCAGGGCCTGCTGACAGTAGGCACGATGACCGGTCCGCTCTTGATCGTCCTGCACTTGATTCCGCAAGGCGTTATGGCGGGTCTTTTCTTCATCATGGGCGTTCAGGCGCTGCAGGGCAACGGGATTACGCAGAAATTGATTTTCCTAGCGCAAGACCGTAACCTGACACCAACCTCGAACCCATTAAAGCGTCTCGAGCGCCCTCTCGCCATTTGGGTCTTTGTGATTCTGGAATTAATCGGTTTCGGTGGTACCTTCGCCATCACGCAGACAATCGCCGCCATCGGCTTCCCAGTCATAATCCTCTTCCTCATCCCCGTCCGCGCATTCCTGTTTCCACTATGGTTCACGCCCGAAGAACTATCCACCCTCGACGCACCAACTGCTAGCCCCTTCACCATGGAAAGCGTCGGTGGAACGCACGGCGTGGATGAATCTGTGGATCCCGAGTCCAGTAATGGTCAGGGTCAGTCGAAAGCACCCTCTGGCGAAGCAGCCATGATTCGCCGGGATCGCAGCTCGTCGGGGTCGGCGGTAGGGGATGATTTGGAGAGGGGGGATGCGTATGAGATGCAGCCGCAGTCGCGGGCTTCGGTGAGGACTAGGCGGAGTACGGCGAGTGGGATGGAGGTTCAGCCGTCTAATTATTGATACACCGAGTTGTAGTTTGTCTTCATAATAACTGCGTGAAGTGCTGTTGTTAGTAGTTACTAGTTACATAACCATCCGCCATCTTCATGAAGGAGGGGGCTTTAAGATGATATGGGCTTATTGGTGGATTGGTTCACCATTATAATTTCAACGTGTATTTGCCAACCACTAATGTACAATGTGTTATGACAAAACAATTCGAGTCTATTAGATTACCTCCCTCCTCTGGGGTCGTCAACAGCACTCTCAGCCAGAGCTCAACGCAAGACGATTGATTCATATCACACCGGAGTACAACATTGCAATCCTTCGGCATGACATGAGATGTCAAACCAGCCGAACACAGCAGTTTTCCCTTTCACCTTTCACTTGGGATGAAACCGTCTTCCCGTTGAATATTTGCATTGAGGATTCTGACATCCCGAGAATTCTCTCGAAACTGCATTGGACGTCGGGGCTAGGAAGATAATATTAGCGTCAGGCACGATTCCTCAGAGACGAGGGGGTGAACGTACAGCAACATTTCTCCATTAGTTGTTTTCGTGTAAAATATAGCACAATATAGTCACTCTATTGTTCAATGTGAATGAGTAAATAGTATCACCCACCTTCCTCGAATCTTTCTATGTGTCCGTGGATATTGCTTCGCCACTTTTTCCCTCGTTTTACAACACATTCAAGGGCGTGTCTGCCATTTTCCGTCAACGGGAAAGTATAAAGCGCGATAGAATTCCTTCTGGTACTGGTCTTCGAGGGATGCGTTGGTCCTTGCTCCGATCGAGGTGTGGGGAGGATCCGAAAGGTAATGAAATCTAAATCATAGGCTTTATAGTAAGCCATAAAGTGGACTCACCACTAGTATATATATCACTTAGGAAGATGTGGAGCCCATTGCTATAGGCATTTAACCATCCGCTTTTCCAAATGCGTTGGAGTGTCTTTTAGTCGGAACCCATTTCTTTGCAACGTCTAAGAATTCCCGGAATGGTTGGAGATTCCCAAGAATAGGGTGCCATAAAGTAGTCGAGGGCCCCAGGATGTCTCTTGCACTAATTGACAATTTAGGGCTCGTTGGCATCGACCGTTCCTCCGACAGATGTTTCAGTGATGCCGGGATACGCCACAAGGCGTCATAGTTCGCCTTGTAACCATGCAGTGTCCGTTGCCAAAATTTCCCATTATACGCGAGGTCGGTAGACACCGGGTTTGACCAGTCAAAGGGATCGTTTTCTGGTAAGCATAGCCGATGCATCTCTGTAATGTCAGTCATCATTTGGCTGTATGCTCGAAAAGTGGTTAAAGAGCCAGCAAGCAAGTTCTTCTTCGAATTCAACATTCGTGCTGTCGGTGGATTTTTGGAAGACAATTGCTTCATCTTGCGGTAGCAGTAGACTGGGCGAGTTGGGGTTAGGGCATATGCCGTATGATCGGTTCCGGAATGCATGGGCAATAGAAAATGCACTTTGCTTGCGACAATTTCTCCGAAGAGATCCAGTCGGAGGCTATCGTCCCAGTAAGATTCTTGGACCTCGTCAAACAATAGCCATGCACATCTGCTCGGCCATCTCGAACCCTGGACTCCAGGCATTGACTTCAAATGTCGATCTCAACCGCTAACATCCTGGCCACGGTCAGCAATAAAATCATTTTCCCATCTTTGTCCACAACGAAAGTCCCGGAGTCATTTCGTTTTGAGAACGGTTTACCTCTCAACCCGGCAAGAGAGTGTTCGCGCGTCACCTTCGTGACGAGCTCACCTTTGGTGTTCATAGGCTGCCCTCGGCTTTTTGTACGATCCTTGCGTGTATTCTGTTGTCCGGCCTGTTTTTAACAGTCTCACAATTGTTGGGATTGCCGGTAGAAACCGGAATTATTTATTCGAAAAGATGAGAAAAGTCCGTAGGGGTACTATAGGGGTTGACCTAAGTCGCAAGATTAGATGGTATTCGGAACGGACATGGGACGTAAGTGCAAACCAGGGTACCTTTTCAGAGGGTTCAATTTCAGCTCAAACGGCTCGATAGAGAACGAAGCTACCATATAGCTGCATGGCGTGGGCAGTTTTCGTCTGAAGATGATATAGCATTATAAGTCAAACATTGCGCAATTTCATCCGACACGTACCATGTACGCCTGAACGATTAGCATCGCTACGAAAGAGGAAGTGGAAAAGATGAGGAAATTCGCTGGGGGAACTTAGTGCTATGTGCGGGTCTATCTACGTTCAGTGAAGCACCTGGCTACATGTCTCTCATGGCAGACTATCTAATAGCAGCAGCAGTGACTATTCTACATGTAAGCTTTCATTCACCAGTGCTATAGGTGGTGCAGACAAATGGAAGATGTCAGGTTATGATGACTATCAATTCGGATATCGATGCATTACACCATGCATTCATCACGGGATCTCCGCTCCAATCTGGAAAAATTAAGAGAAATCTTGGGTCCCTTAGTCTTCGCCAGCATTAAACTGAAACGATTCAAATTCCAGCAGTCCTTTGCATTGTCCGTTCGAGATTCTGAGTGCGTAATTTGCCGGGACATCGTACATGATGGCTTGGGCGCCAAATCAATTCATCCGGGCTGCTTGTATTAATATGTCGCTTCCACACTGCTGTGAATCCTTTTATGGGTAACTAGGGGGAAATAAAGGGAAGAAGAGTGTAGCTTTTCTTGAGGTAATGAGGGTTGGTCGACCTATAGTTATCACGTGACTCACCGCCACCGCGGTCAACTTTTTTCTGCCGAAATATTTGGAAGATTTTCAACATCGATATCAAAGATTCGCAAACAAAGGCACACACAATGGCGCCTTCGAGTCCTGCGGAGTCTATTTCGGACGATTCCCGTGAGTTCTCTGGATCAGACTCATCTGACCAGGAAGAAAAGGGAGGAGTGGAAATACAGACAAGAGCGCCGAAACGCAGACGCCTTTCTGAATCCGACAACAGCGACAATGACAGCGAAAGTGAAAGCGACAACGACAAAGTCGACGAGGTAGAAGACGACGGCGATGACGAACCTGCCCCGGCCCCGGCCCCCCTCCCAACCATTTCCCGTATCAGAAAGAAAGACGACAAACCAGCGCCGGCACCGCAAGACGACAAGTCTAACCCCGAGTTTATCCGCGACGCAATCGAGATCGGACTTCAGGATGCAGAGTCCTCGTTCAAATCGATGAATGTTGTGCCGTGGCTGATTGGTTCGTTGACGACGATGGCTGTGCGCAAGCCGACGGCGATTCAGAAGGCTTGTATCCCGGAGATTCTGAACGGGAGAGACTGCATTGGGGGAAGTCGTACGGGATCGGGAAAGACGATTGCGTTTGCGGTACCGATGTTGCAAAAATGGGCGGAGGATCCGTTTGGTATTTACGGGTTGATTTTGACGCCTACGAGGTATGTCTCTATCACTACCAATGTGGCCATGTGGGAGTGCTGACGATAGTAGAGAACTTGCGTTGCAGATTTATGAGCAGGTGAAAGCGATTTCGGCACCGCAGAGTATGAAGCCAATCTTGATTACTGGAGGAACGGATATGCGACCTCAGGCACTGGCATTGGCGCAGAGACCGCATGTGGTTATCGCGACGCCGGGTCGATTGGCGGATCACATCAACACATCCGGAAAAGAAACAATCGCAGGGTTGAACCGTGTGCGCATGGTGGTTCTCGACGAAGCAGACCGACTCCTCACCAGCGGACCGGGCAGCATGCTCCCAGACGTGGAAACCTGCCTCTCCGTCCTCCCGCCCTCCAGCGAGCGCCAAACCCTCCTCTTCACAGCAACGCTAACCCCCGAAGTGCGCGCTCTACAATCCATGCCCCGCCCATCCAACTCTCCCAAACCCCCACCCTTCATGACCGAAATTTCCCCCGAAACAAAAGGCTCCATCCCACCAACCCTCCACCAATCCTATCTCCAAGTCCCCATGACCCACCGCGAAGCCTTCCTCCACGTCCTCCTCTCCACAGAATCCAACCTCTCAAAACCAACCATCATCTTCTGCAACCGCACTGCCACCGCTGACCTCCTCGAACGAACCCTCCGCCGTCTCGCCCACCGCGTTACCTCCCTCCACTCCCTCCTCCCGCAATCCGAGCGCTCAGCCAACTTAGCCCGCTTCCGCGCCTCTGCGGCCCGCATCCTCGTCGCGACGGACGTCGCTTCGCGTGGTCTGGATATCCCCTCCGTCGAGCTAGTCGTTAACCTCGACGTGCCCCGGAACCCAGACGACTACGTGCACCGTGTTGGTCGTACGGCGCGTGCGGGGCGAAAGGGTGAGGCCGTTACGCTCGTGGGGCAGAGAGATGTAGCGCTTATACTTGCGATTGAGGAGCGCGTGGGGAGACAGATGGTGGAGTATGCTGAGGAAGGGGTTAATGTTGAGTCTAGGGTTGTTAGGACTAGTGTGTTGAAGGAGGTTGGGGTCGCGAAGCGTGAGGCTGCGGGTGAGATTGAGGAGGGGAGAGATGTGCTGGGGAGGAAGAGGAATAAGTTGAAGAAGGTGAGGTAATGTACCTGCATGGAGTAGGAGTACTTGCAGGTGATGTGTATATTGCTGTTGCTATTGTACATTTAGGTGTGATCTTATTGGTCAGTTTATAGATCTATTCAAATCGATTCGATTTATTCGATGCACAAAATTGTAACCATCTATACTCCTGACTCCTATAATATACAGTTCCCACTGATTATAGTATCATCCACCATGGCTCCTGCTAAGCATTGTACAAACAAAACTCGAGCCAGTATGTATGCAAGATAAATATATATGCACTCAGTCAACGCAACGCTTTTTTCTGTCTTTCCCACTTTACTTCTGTGTCAATAACAATACCAATAACAAGGGTATATGCAATAATCCTCCCAATCAAAAAAAAAAAAAACCTGAAGAGACATGGGGCATGAAACAATTATATCAAGCCGAATGCTCGCGCCTTTCAGCAGTATTCATGAGCTTGAGCAGTCCGTCCACGGCATCTCCTTGTTGGGATGGCGTTCTTGTGACATCTTCGGTGTCGTGGTTATCTCTGTCCCCCTCGTGCTGGTCGGTTCTGTCGCGCGAGATACTAGCGGGCGGGCTACTCAACTGCATTGGTGACCCTGGTGCGCCCGAGCGATCATATTGGTATGTCTGTTGAGTTGGGGTCTTCATTGGATCATTGGTTGTATTGTTTGTGGATAGGGGAGGAGAGGATAAACCCGCGTTGTCATCTTTGTTGTTGTTTGATGTGGGGGCTTCTTCGACGCGTGCTTTCAGTTCTGGAGCGGGTTGGAGGGATCGCGGGGTAGTTTCTTCTGCTTCGGGTTCTGGAAGAGGTGATGCAGCGGCGGTAACGTTTGATGTAGTTCTTGGTAGAGTACGGGTTTGTTGGGGTGTTTTGGTTAATCGAAGGTATTTGCGACTGTGAGCTTCTAGCTCTGACAACCGGCGGTCGAATTGGTGATCTCTGACGTGGCGCATGGCGCTTTGGATTCTGGTACGAAGAAGGGTTGCTTTCTATATCGCGTGTCGCGTCAGTCAATTGCACTTCATATGTTCATTATGAGGTTGAAGGTGGGAGTATCCGTACCTCTTGGATAAACACCTTGCGCGTCTCTGGGTCCTCTGGAATTGTTCGCGTCGGGTTATTCGACACGTCCGTTGAAGGGACATCCTGTCGGGATTCAATTGGCGATGTTTGCTTTTGTTCCTGTGGTCTAGACGTATACATCGCGTCCCGGGGTTCAGGTTCAGATTCCGTTTCCTTCTGGTTTAACTATCACCACCACGAAACAAGATCAGCTGCCAATTCTTCCTCCTTTTAAACTTCTTTTCATCTGAGTCTCACCCTAGCAGCATCAACCCCAGTAGACCGCGTCTCTTCCTCTTCCCGAACAACATGCAAACTGCCTTTGTTTACCGGAACCGGATCAACCTGGTCGATGGTGCGTTTCTGGCCCGCAAGACCAAAGGATGGCGACGGGAGGAGCTTCTTCGGTGACGAGGGGTATCTCTGGTCAAAGAGAGGGCGTTTGACGGGCGATGTAGCTGCGTCGATAATCCGATTGCGCGCAGGCGACAGATACGCGTTGGCGGGTTTCTCGCCGAGCACTCGCCGGCCGTCTTTGACGGGGCTGGGGTGGAATTGGACCGGATTCATTTCTTTTTTTTTTTTTTTTCTTCTTCTAGTAAGTATATACAAGAGAGGGAGAATTGGACGTTCAATTGGCGCGTCGAGGTGTAGTGGTTGGACGGGAAAGTGGAGGGAGGACGGAAAGGCGAGACTGGTTCTTATAGTACTAAACCCGGCGGGAAAGGATTGGGGAAAGACTATGCAAATAACGCCAACCACCGGGTCAATTGTAAATAAAAAGATTTCAGGTGGGAAGTGGGCAATTGAGTGAAGGAATTGGTTTGGAAAATAAAAAACAGAGCAAGGAACGGGCCGCGTTTGGAGCTGGCGACGGAGCTGGACGTGTTGGTGAGACCGTCGCGTGCGCCTCTCGCGTTTATGACGCCGGGCGACGTTAATTACTCTGTACGGGTATTACCCACGCGTCGATGGCACCTCGAATAAATTTCATAGTCGTTCATAATTGATGTTTCTTTTATGAAGTATTTTCGGTCTGGTACTTCGATCAAGCATGTCAGATACTACAAGTGACAAAGCGTCGCGCAGCACGAATTAGGGTTGGGCTTATTCAAGCACAGAATCTTCTTTGTCGCCTTGATCTACCGGATCAACTGTTGTATAGTCTCTCATTGCAGATTGATATTTTCTTGTCCATATTATCTTATTATCTATAAGCCTTTTGGCATATCTTTCATGACCCCGCTATCACATAATTCTGATAAGCTATCTAAGGGGATATATATACATGTCGGAGACTCTCAACCCCGACAAATAGTGGTGTTAGACACGAGAACAGTTGCCTTTGCAACAATACGGCGCTTTCCTTGTCAATGGATCTATTATTTGTTTGGGCCCAAATGGCATGAGCCCTTGAGAAGTCTGGAATAGCTTCGACCAGTAGGTCTACGGTTGCATTTGGTCAAAAGTCTAAACCCAATACGAATATTGAGCCTCGTCGAACAACAGCCATGTGCAATCGCTGACCTTCTGACCGCGGACTCCAATATCAGAATCGTTTATAAGCATGTTACACATGTCTACCCAGGTGCCATTTTATGAGGATCAATTGTCTCGGTTGGCCGCGGTCACAGTATAACCCACTGGAGTAACATACGTGATGACCCGAGCATCAAGTGCCATATAGTTTGATGGTCGACAATTTAATTCCAGAGTGAGCTGAATACTGAAGGTGAGCTTAATTAAATCAATCACAGAGAAGAAAAGAAACCGATGAAAAGGGTATTATAAGCTGATACTAGCTAGAATGATGGTCTCTGGAAAAAGAGAATGCTAGCGAATAGACCAAAAAGGAAAGCATACCTCGGCATGATGCTTTCGTCATTGTTATTGGTTCATTCTCATCACCGCCCACATAAGCTGGGGTAAATATGGCATAACGGGGCGGTGAGACTCGAGATATGGTCTCGAATCGACTCGCATCGCAGCTGTCAAGTCTCTGTCCATCTCCCATCGACTAGAAACGCTATATATAATCCAAATCTATCTTACTATATATTTCTATTTTGACTGCTTCAGGTCGTACAACGCATATGCGTCCATCCCTTGCGGTGCTGGCCACCGCTGTCGTGCAGGCCGCGGTTGGCACAGCGTCTACTCTTACACCTCCAGTCCTGCCATTGACCGTGCGAAATCCCTATCTGAGCACTTGGTTGGGAAGCGCGCGTGATGCGCCTTGGTCGTCATGGCCCATGTTCTACACTGGCGAGGAGGTTGGCCTCTCTGTGATGGCCCAGATCCCTGGCACGGGCTCTGTATACCCGCTCGTTGGCAAACCTCATGAATCCCTCGGGTATGATTTAGTTGACGACCGACATGAATAAACAGGCGGAAACTGATACTATATTGCTCATTCAGGTCGAAAGTCGAGTACCCTACTTATCTCGGTGCCAAATATGATGCTTCTACGACCAATTTCACCTATCTCCTGGATGCCTCGACCTCGTCGGCTGCTGCTCCGCTCGAGATCACGGTTTCGTTCCTGTCTCCCATCACCCCGACATCAACGCTGCGACAGTCTATTCCCGCATCATACGTGACGGTTTATGTCGATGGCGATATCAATGTCAACATCTACATGGACCTAAACGGTCGCTGGGTGAGCGGAGATCAAGGGAGTCCCATCTCCTGGGAGTATGACGTCATTGGTCTTGAGCACAGCAAGCAGAAGCAGGCGTTGCAGCGATGGCAGATTCGGCGACAGAATGAACTCTTGCTTTCTGAAATAGGCGATCGCGCGGAATGGGGCACCCTTCACATTACTGGACCTGCTGTTCGTGTTTCCCCTGTACTTGTTTTGATACAGTCCGAAATTGACCATTTCGCAGGATGTCCAATACCAGTCGGGTGATGCTGCCAACGTAAGACAAGCTTTCGCAGGAACGGGTGCCATCAAGAACTCGAATGATGGCGAGTTCCGTCCTATTGGGGATCGCGAGCCTGTGTTTGCTTTCTCCAAGTCTTTCGTCTCCAAGCAGCAAAGAGGCAAGATCAGTGACAGTGTGACTTTTACCATTGCCCTCATTCAAGACCCTGTCGTTCAGTATGCCTCTGCTCGTGGTATTACTCTGATGCGACCACTTTGGCAATCGTGGTTCTCAAGTGTCGAGGCGCTGCTTCAATTCCACTACTATGACTTCGACAACGCTGCGACTTTGGCGTCCGACTACTCCAACCAACTGGCCAAGGATGCCTATCTTTCTGGCGCAGAGGACTACGTTGACATTGTCGCTCTATCGGCCAGGCAGGTTATGGGTGCTACACAATTCTCCGGTACCCCGGAGGACCCTATTCTGTTCTTGAAAGAGATCTCCTCCAACGGAAACTTCCAGACCATCGACGTCATTTTCCCAGCGTTTCCGTTCTTCATGTATACCAACCCTCGGTGGTTGGCATATCTCCTGGAGCCTTTGATCGAGCACATGCTGAGCGGACAGTATCCCAACAAGTACACCATGCACGATCTGGGAACCCATTTCCCCAATGCTACGGGTCATCCAGACGGAAACGATGAGTACATGCCGGTGGAGGAGTGTGGCAATATCCTCATCATGGGATTGGCCCTGGTGAACTCCCTCCGTTATGATAACGACGCGGCCGCTTCCTCGGTGTGGTCTACCCAGGGAATGTCGCCAAAGGTGTCAGACGACAATGCTGGCTATTTCCCTCTGGACACTCTCCAGACACTCTCTGGCATTGGTCAACAGGATGGCAAATGGGGCGGTGGTACACAGGGCGAGCTTCTGGCCAAGAAATGGGTGCAGCGCAGCTATCGGCTCTGGAACCAGTGGACCGGATACCTGGTTGAGTTCTCCTTGGAGCCTGCTAACCAACGTAAGATCCAAGTTCCTTGTGACGAAAGCATGTTGCTGATTGATTACAGTGTCCACCGACGATTTCGCTGGGTGGCTTGCACTGCAGACGAATCTGGCCCTCAAGGGAATCATTGGTATCAATGCCATGAGTAAGCTGGCTGAAGTGGTTGGAGAACACAAGGATGTGTCATATTACAAGGTATGCGGCCCAGTAACTTTTCTTGTCGATCCTGTACTAACTTGGCGAAGAACATCTCCGACACCTACATCGCGAAATGGGAGGAGCTTGGCATGTCTCGCGATGGATCCCACGCGAAGCTTTCTTACGATTGGTTCGGCTCCTGGACAACCATTTACAACTTGTATGCCGATGCGCAGCTTTGCTTCCACCTCGACGGCACCAGCCTCTCTCCTAAGGGCTCTTCCTATGAGCACCAGAAACAAGAGCCCCTTGGTGACGCGCCAGGCAAGAACAAGGTAGGCTTCGTCCCTCGACACATCTACCAGAGACAGTCTCTCTGGTACCACAACGTGCGCCAAAAGTACGGTCTCCCCTTGGACAGCCGCCACCTATACACCAAGACAGACTGGGAATTCTTCGCCATGGCCGTCGCCCGCCGTGACGTTCGCAGCGAGATCCTCGAGTCTGTGGCCACCTGGATCAATGAAACCGTTACCGATCGCCCGTTTACGGATCTGCATGAAACCGAAGGCGACGGTAATTTCCCCGGCCCCAACTTCTTCGCACGACCCGTGATCGGCGGCCACTTTGCGTTCTTAGCTCTTGAGCGCGCATGTGGTGGTCGCGCCATGGAGGGATTGTCATTCCTTGACGACGAGCCAGCTGAGGCGAAGGAATGGACTGCTGCTGCGGTCAAGGCAGCTGAGGAGTTTGCTACTACGCACTACCGTTTTGATTATGGGTCTGCGGATGAAGAGCTGTGATGTATACCTGTTTGGGTTAGTTCCCACGGACCTATATATAGGATCGACGCTCTTTTTGGTTTGCTTTGGATATGTTGAATTATGGTTTGATTCACGCTTGGCTATATGTTGAGTAACACGTTCATGGTTACTCATGATAACCTGGCTTGCAATACATTACGATCTCGTTTGTTATACAACGTGGATGTCTTCCGTAGATTGAACTTGGTCACACGAAGTAGCCCTACAATTAGACTAGGTTCTCGAACCATTGCGACGTAGCAATCGAGTACCCGTAAGAACCAGAGAATCTGAAGCTACGATTGCCTTTATCCAGTATTCTCGACGTTGCTCGTTTCCTATTCAAATCGTACAAATTACAAGTAAAGGAAGTAAGAAACGGAAAACAGTGAAAAAAGAAAAGAAATTTTTTTTTTATCCAGATCGTATCTCAAGCTTCAAGTCAATTTAAACTTCTGATATGATATGATAAGAGAGGCTTTGATGATAATCAAGATCCCATCATCATCAATCTTGCATGCTTTTTTTGTGTGTTATCCGTTTTTTGACCACATGCCCATTTGGTAAACCATAGCAATTGCCTTTTCGATCAGAGGGGGCTAATTTAAGCACCAAGGCTGGGGAAGTTCTTCTCGTCAACGGTAACGGGGGTGGGACCGGTGGTGCGCTCGCCGCCGCCGCGAGGACCGTTACCACGGCCACCACGGCCGGTGCCACGGCCGCCACGGCCACCACGGCCACGGGGACCGCCACGCTCGCCGGAGCTGCGGGGAGCCTCGACAAAGCGCAGGTCAACGTCGAGGTAGTTCTTCTCCTTGCGCTGCTTGGGGCCCTTGTTGCTCTTGTCGTCCTTGCCCTTGATGTACTCCTCTTCTTCTTCGCCACGCTTGATCTCCTTGGCCTGGGCCCACTTGCCGTCGGGCTTGGTGCCCTCGTTGGCGGCGCGGACGGGCTTGGCGCTCAGGTCACCAGCGGCAGCCTTCTCGGCCAGGTAGTCGGCGAAGGACTTGGCCTTGTCGGCGGGATCCTCGGACTCCTCGGCGGCGGGAGTCTGGGGCTCGTTCTCGTCGGTCTGGGCGATCTTCTGGCCGGCCTTCTCGTCGTCGAGTTCCTTGTCGCCGGTCTCGCCACCCCAGCCCTGGTTGATCTGCTTGCGGGAGTCGCTAGAGAATCGTTAGTTCCGCCTGTAATTGGCCTTGTATATGCGTAGTCTCTTACGTCACACCGCTGCGGTTCTGACGGTCGTTGCGAGAGCGTCCACCACGGTCACCACGGGCGTTGAATCCACGTCTCTCAGGGTTGTTGCCCTCGTCAACGGGACGGTCGACATTGTTGCGGCGGCCAGCGTTACGGTCACGGTAAGCTAGCCCAAGCATGTTAGCCTTCCCGAATCCTGAGCTATGATATCATGCACATACCGGCTTCGTTGCCCTGGGAGCGCTGACCACGGCGGCCAGTGTTCTCACGGGGCTGCTGCTGCTGCTGCTGCTGCGCGGGGGCCTCCTTGGGAGCGTCACGCTTGCCCACGCGCGGTGCGGGCTTGTCTAGAGCCTTTGTGGGAGGCTCGGGGGCTCTGTTGGGGTCGAGTTCAGGGTCATTGCCTGTAAAATCGCGTCGCAAATAGGTTAGAGATGTAGAACTAAAAATCGCGGTGCGCTTTTGTTTGCTTCGAGGTATCGAAAAACACGCGAAAATGACTAGGATAGGGAAGGGTCGGAAATACCAAGAAGCTCGTAGACGTTCTGTTAAAAGCAGGTTAACTGTTAGCTTGGATCTTGTCACTTTGATTGAAACGCAATAATCGAGGTCGAATCAATTCCCATTGCTGATTTTTTCTTCTTTTTTTCAAATCCAAACCGGCTCTCTTTTCCACAGCTCTGCACCTCCAAATACAGCAAGAAGCCTGGAAATCACAGCTCACAGGCTATACCCATCGAAACATGTCTTTCTCACACACAAAAACTCGCAAAAATCAAGAAAAAAACCGCATACCTTGGACCGGATCTCCGCCATGACGCCTGGATATTAACTGCCTTCCGGGGGAAGGAAGGCTCTCCGTTATCGCGACAATTCGGGTATAGAGAAAACGGGGGGAGCGAGGATGAGAGGGAGGGGAGACCCTTGGGCTGAACAGCTATATCCTCCTCTCAAAAAGAGATGTCAATGAATAAGTTATTGTAATAGGGTGAAGAGTGGGCTTCTAACAGAGAAAGAGAGGGGGTAACTGGCGGGCGGCGGCGGGCGGCGGGCATTGTGGTTGTAACTGTCCGAATCGGGTAAGGTGCGGATTGGCTAAGCGAAAGAGCAGGAGGGGGGGGATGCTGATTGGTGGATTGGGGTTAGGGCTTAGGGTATTGGCGTCACTTGGAGCTGCGTATGGCATCATCGATGTTACTTTCTATGTATTCCAGTGTACGAAGTATATGGATTGTTATAATTGAGAATAAACATCTAATAGAGAATTGGTATTATTGTATCAGCCATTGACTCAATCTTTGCTGTCGCTGCTGAACTGGCTGTACTCTGTATGCCGGTGACATCGCCCGATGCGGGGTTGCCATGCGGCAGCCAGTGCCGATGATGAGCATAACAATGGCGATGACGATGTTGAATGCGGAACATACGAGTACGGTGAAATCATGATTAAGACATGCAAATGTAATTCAATTCAATTCAAGTCGAGGTCGAGGTCGAGATCGAGGTATTATACGGATATAGAAGTACAGAGTAAACATTCGGAGCTGCCGGTATGAATAACATCCATGCCTCACGTGTCATATGCCAGCGTACATAAATTTGCTTTTTTGATTATTGAACACTCTTTTTGCTCTTTTCAGCTGTTCGGGTAATGTCCGACAATGTCTGCCAAAAAGATTTTAAAAACAAATGGTATCAATATCCTCTCAAACGCCGGGGTAATGCTAAATAAAGACAAACATTTAAGCTCTTCCGATTCCAAGTCGGAAGAGAACTTTTTGATGAAGATGGAATACATGACAAGAAGTTGTAACAACATAGGAAAAGAAAGAAAGCTAGCTTTTAGTGACGGGCGTGGGTTTGTTCGTAGCTAAAAGGTGTCTGGAAGTGCATACTCGCACTCAACCCAAACGGGTCTGTGTCCAGCATCGGTTCGTAATTCCCCAACATCTGGTTGGCATTCCCATATGCACCGTTGGAGGTTTCGGACTGTGGTGTGAAAGTTGAGAGGGCATGGGATCCAACAGCGTGAGATCCAGGTGCACCGGACGAAGCATTGAACCCAGGCACGTATGACGACGGATCTACCGAGTCTTGATCCTCGTCGACGAGATCTGCTTGGGCATCGTATTCTTGTTCTGCAGATTATTAGGAAACAGTTCTAGAAGCAATGATCAACGGGAAAGCATACCTAGTTGGTCATAATGTTTCTGGAATGGCGAGGGATAATATGCAGCTGACGGAACTCGAGCAGTCCGTGACCCCGGCAGTGCCTTGGGGTCGTTCTCAGATTGCTGCATTCCCATGGGAGGGGACGCTTGATTGAGATTCCTCGATTGCGGAAGCAACTGGGGTCGTCCCTGTTGCTGTTGCTGCTGGACCTGGGCGTCCATCCCGACGGGAGACATGGCACCCTGGAAGCCAAAACCAGGCGACTTGGTGTGCGATGGCGATGAAACGTGGGATGGCGGTGTGGCCTGGAACTGAGGCGATGGCATGCCGTATGCACCGTCGCGATGCTGTGAGAGACCAAAAGGCTCTGTCGACTTGGGAGCGATCCCAGCCTGGGGATGCCTCTGGACTGAGTTCCGGTTTACCGCAGCCCGCTCAAGCGTCGTTGGCGGCTTGGGGGCCATGACAGGTTTCGGCTGAGGGGGGCCGCCGGGTGTCCCTGTCTTCAACCGCAGCTCAGCCTGGACATCGATGCCTGTGACATTTATTAGTGACAATCAGGGTGGAGAGTGGGATTCAATGTGACTTACCCTTCTCGAGCAAGATCCTTTCCAGCAGGGAGTTCTTATACCGCAGCATAAGACACTCATCGGCTGCAGTGCGGTGATTCTGCTGGAGAGTCTGCAAGCTATCTTCATTACGCTTGATGGTAGACTCGAGTTGGCGTATATACTCAGTGCGACGTTCACGGAAAGCCGCCTGCGCCTGTCGGTTGCGTTGCTTACGCTCCTCGGAGGTTGCATAGATCTAGATAAGATAAGCAAAGGAACATTAAAAAAAAAAAAAAAAAAGAAAAAAAAGAAAAAGAGGTGGCGAGGGACGAAAAGGTAAGGTGAGATAAGGAGGGTGTGTGAGTAATAGAATCCGAAAATGATATCTATAACTGTTGAATAATGGAAAAAACAAACTGAACAGTGGAGTGCGGGGCCCCGGATTCGAAGTCGCATAGAAAACAGATAGAAGAAACAAAGTGAACAGAAGAATATAAAAAAAGATCTTACATACAGGTTTGCGGCCTCCCTTTCGCTTCTGCGTCTGGGCAACATCCTGTGTCAAGGCCTCTACCTCTACCTCAGGTGTCGAGACGGACGGACTGACCGAACCCTCCAGGATGGGCTCTGACTTGGTGGCCACGGACTCCATGGCTGGATCATTATTGTTCAGCGTGGAATTAGAGGCCTCGACCATAGAGACCATTGGCTTGGTCTTTCTTTTCCCCCCTTAATTTTGCCGTTCTTATTTTCTTGGTTTTATATTGAAGAAAGAACAGGTGTGTTCATCCACGAACCCGGAATGTTAGAATGAAGCCAGGATTCCAGAATCGTGGGGGATCCCTGTAGGGGGATCACTCAAGACAAGTTGAGAAAAGAAAAAAACAATCAAAAAAAGAGACTCAAACAACGAGCCTCAGTGAGCCTCAAAAGCCTCAACTGAATGTATAATTAATTCACGAAGGAGTCCAAAGGGCGCCAAACGCAGTAAACGCGCGGCTGGGCGGTAAATTGGGACGTGCGAAGGTAGCAGCGACAGCGAAGACCAGACGACGGCGTGACATAAAGAAAATTGGCGATAAAAAAGGACGATTGTGAACGACTGGGGAAGAGTAAGGGAGAAAGAGGGAGGAGAAGGAAGAAGTGAGGTAAAAAGATTGCCTAAAGGAAAACGAGAAAGAAATAGTCAGAACTAAATTTTTTTATGGCGGAAAAAAAAAAAAAAAAAAAAAAAAAAAAAAGTACCTTGCCCGAGATCTGACTGTGGGAACTCTTCCTTGGCCTCTGGTTCTTCTCTTATTGACACTGGAAAAAAAGGCCAAGAAATGACAATACTATTTTCTTTTTGATTTTCATTTGCCTCTCTGAATTCCTTGGTCTTTTGCCTTCTTTTGCCTTCTTTTCTCTCTTCTGTGTGTTTTCAAGACTTCTAAGCAGATGACACTTTGCCTCTCCGGCACTCGCGGTCCACCGCCATCAGGTCAGACCAGACCCAGCGGACCGGCGGATGGACATCGGCCGTGGACCGTGTGGGAGGCTCCAGGATGCGTTAACCTCTTACTCCGTACACAGTACAGTAGACAGTTTGCCGATATGATTGGAGATTGGCTGGTTGCGAATTGACCTCAGCATGAATCTGAGGGGGACGTGTTATTTGTCCAGAGAAAATGGGATGATCTCTCAGTTTCAGGAACTGTATTACAATACCTGTCTCTGTTCTCTACAAGTATTCTGTACCTTCTATATTCTTCCTTCTTCCCTCTTACTACTTGTATTTTGTACGATGCCTGATCATGCCACTCTTCCTACTCTCACGACATCTCCAAAGTACAAGTACTTGTACATTCCGATACCGCATCGTCTCAATTACTCCATCGGGGCACGGCGGGGTCGGCACCTTAGCCAGCCAGCCAGGGGTAGGCCACTCCGGACCAATACACCGTACAATACCCGTATTTGGCCCTCACGGCAAAGATCGGCCACCCAGCTCACATGACAGGACAATCCCTACGCAGGCTGTCCCGGTGTCTGTACAGAGTCATAGTCGACGCCAATATTAATGCCGAGACTCGATGAATCCTAGAACATTCAATAGTTGACATGCAAAGAAGATCGACCCGCGGAGAAGGGCGAGTGACCATGACCATGGCAGCTGGCAAGAGAGGGAGGCGGCTGACATCACGCTGTCCGGCTTTCGAGACGTGGCCGGCGCGGTTTCGTGGGGGAGTTGGTCAGGTGATGCGGTTTGGGATGTATGGAGTAAGGGTCATCCCGGTTGCGCATTTTGGTACTTGTAGTTGTATTCAATTGTACTCGAGAGTACCTTTGTATACGTGGGCCCTACTTTTATTCAAAATGCATCATGTCTACGGAGTACATGTTCACTCTTTATATGTATTAGTATAAGTGCTGATAACGATAACACGGCAAACTGACTGAGGCCAGCTAACCGCGGTCGTCGTCGGTTCCCCGCCAAATAAAATGCCACTGCGACTTCACATGCACCGTTTATCCGCGCGGTCAAATTCTCTCCTCACTGCCCAACCGCTCAATACGGTGTACTCCGTACTTGACTAAGTCTCCGTTACCACTTAACGCCTGAAATCCCGCATTCCATCTCGCAGTCAAAATGGACCAGTCAACATCAACGTCCATCCAGCCAGAAAAGCCGCATGATGCAACCTCCGCCGCTCCAAGTGAGGGGAAGCAACCCCAGCCGACGCCGCCGGTAAAGGTAGAACAAGCAGCGCAAAAGGATGAAGAGGATGACGACGACGACGATGATGATGAAGATGATGAAGAATCGGACCTGGATGATCTCGATGGTAAGATTTACTAGGACAAGAACTATCTCGAAAAGAATTAACTAATATCATGAAGAGGTCCTCGACGACTTTTCCAACCCAGCCAATGCCAACAAACAAAAACAACCCGAAAATGCCCCTCCACAGCCAACCACCACCACAACCACCGAAAATGAACCTGGAAACGACGGCGAATTCGACGAACAAGCCTTCATGAAACAACTCGAACAAGACATGGCCAGCATGATGTCCCAGGCCCAGCAGGAATCCGGATCCTCCGATAACAAGGAATTCCAAGATACCGTCGAACAAGGCGCCGATGCGTTTGCGAAACAGTTGGAGGACAGTGGTGTGCCGCCGGGTGATTTCCTTAAGCAGCTTTTGGCGGAGGTTATGGCTGAAGAGGGTGGTGATAAAGATAAGAGTGGTGGTGCTGGGGGTGCTGGTAAAGGTGCCAGTAATTCAAGCGCAGATGCTAAAGCCAATAAAGCCAATGCCCAAGCTGCTGCTGCGGCTGCCGCAGCAGAGAAAAGCCCTGAATCCTTTAACGAGACCATTCAACGCACTATGAACCGCATGCAAGAGTCCGGCGAAAAAGCCACCGCCGCTGCCAGCGAAGACGATGATGTCCCCGACGAGGTTCTCCTTCAGCTCCTCAAGGCCCTTGAATCCACTTCCTCCGGTAACGAAGATGACATCCAGAAGATGTTCATGGGGTTCATGGAGAAGGTGTCGAGCAAGGACATCCTGTATGAACCGCTGAAGGAACTGGAGGGCAAGTTTGAGCCTTGGATTGCAGAGAAGAAGGGCAAGGGGGAGCTCAGCGACGAAGATGTCAAGCGATATCAGATGCAGACACAGATCGTTAAAGATGTGGTCGCGAAGTTCGAGGAGCCGGGGTATTCGGATGAGGATCCGAAGTGTAGGGAGTGGGTTTGGGAGAGGATGCAGGAGGTACGTTTTCTTGGTCTGTGCAGACAATATGGAGACAGTAATACTAACTTCTTGCAGATGCAAAACGCAGGAAATCCCCCTGACGAACTCATCCCCAATCCTCTTGCAGAGATGAGCGGCGCCGGTGGACAGGGAGCGGTACCCCCGGACTGTGTTCCGCAATAATTCTGCATTCTGAATTCTGCATTCTTGGGAGTATGATGCGACATCTGTCATATCGTGATCCATTAAATAACATTTCTTGGCATATCTGTACATATACATATACACCGGTCGATACCCTATTTACATGGCTTATTATCCTATCCAAATCCAATGTAACCAAGCCACCAACGCCGCTTATGCAATATCGTAGACCAGAGAGTTTATCCGCTTGACATGTCCATCCCCTGGTCTTGTAGGCTTGGCTCAGGGAGGTCCATGAAGATATCGTCATATTCCTCGTCGCTAAACGAGTTCGTCCCCCCGTTTAGCTGTTGTTGCTGCTGCTGCTCATGTTCCAACGAATGCAACAACTCCATATCCGCCATCTCCATCTCCTGCTCCTGCGACAAAAACTCATCCAACTGGGCAGTTTCATCTGTTCAAGTTAGCCTCTCCTCCATCTATCATCAAATACAGAGAAATGAAAACATACCCTCAGTTAACCCAACAACCCCCTCTGCATCACCATCACCATCCCCATCAATCCCAAACTCCCTCATAATCCTCTCCGCCCTCCTCCCCATCGACTCCCTCCACTGCCTCTCCTCCTTCACATCCTCCATAAGCACCAACTGCTCCCCGCGCGCCTCGAACCGCCCCGCATCGCGATCTTTTCTGATCCTGTTCAGGAAGAGATTGCGCCGTTGGGCGCGCGCGGCGGGAGAGGTCCCGGTTGTGCGGCGCGAGGTCGGGACTGAGGAGAAGGGGTTCGCGGTTTGGGTTGTGTAGCGGTGGGCGTAGGTTGATTGTTTTGTATCGGAGGCTGGGGGAGTGAGAGGGGTGGTTTGTTGGGTTTGGAATTGGAAGTGGGATTGGGGGGTTGGTGGTGGTGAGGACTGTTGGTGTTGTTGTGTGGCGAAGTTGAAGAATTGTGGTTGTGATGAAGACATCTTCCTATTTGAAGATGGTGATAACGGCGATGAACGCGCGGGAGTGTAATTGTGATAACGAGTTGTACACGGAGTAAACGGGAGTTGGGGTTGTGCTGATGGCTGCGTTGCGAACATGGTCGTGTCGTGTCGTGTTATGTCGTCTGTGTTCCGTAACTGCACGGTCCGCGTAGGTCGGTCAAGTAAAAGCAATAAACAACAGCTTTGATTGTAATCAGCAACAAGATCGCTCAGGAACAAGGAATAGTGTGGATAGACATACATATACTACTACTCCATAAAGAGAACCCCAGCCTCACAGATACCAAATGCCAAATGCCGATAATGATGTGGTTGGGAATGGAGAATCGGATTTCTGACACGACCCGAGACGCGGAGTCACGCGACGCGCCAGGCGGTTCTGGGAAGGTTACATTCCTCAGGCAATCTTATCTAGATCTTTCAATACTGGTGGTTTTTGCAGAGTTAAGATGAAATTCGAAGCGTTGTCCTACGGAGTAGGTATCCCTGTGGCGAATATTATGGGGCAGAGGGGATGGCCTAGATGTTACTCTGTACGATGGATCCATGTTCGGAATACTCTCGCGTGCTCTCCTCGCCAATCAAATATTGAACTCAATCAGAATTCGAACCTTGTATGTTAGAAAAATTGGAAATGTTGAATTGGGATCGACTTCGAACAACCAGTTTGTTGGTTACGTCTCCCGACACGTCAGTTCGGGATTAGGGTTGTTTCAGATCAGCGGCTACGCACTCTGGATGAACACTAAATGAGCGAGATGTGTATTTCCTGTCACTAATTAAATACAATAGATACATTAGAAGAGAATTTTACTTTTCTGACCCAACTTATAGAGCCAGTAGAAAGAAGAGAAATAAAAAAGTATAAGACAGAAAATACCATATTTGACAATTTCCCAGCGGAATCAAATACCAGATTCAAACGAAACGCAGGGGGAATCAAAGGGAAGCGAAATGCTCTCAAACAAATATCGCTGGGACAAAAAAAAAAAAAAAAAAAAAAAAGGAAAGGAGCGTCATCGTCGAAGGAGCGTGGAGTTTGTCTATTATGCGAAACAGAAAGCAGATGCAGCTCGTATAGCAGCATGAGAATAAAGTCAACCACCCGTAAACGCCAATATCAAATTGCGTAAGGATCGTCGAGAATGTACATCTTCAGAAGTAATTGTTGTCGTTTTCTTTGCGAGGACGGGGATCAAGTGCCATCAGCTTAGAAATTCGACGCTGCGTTGACGGGACCAGGGTTGTGGTACTGGTCCAAGGTGGATCTGAACGGAGTGCCACCAGCAGCACCAGGGCTAGGTGCCTTCTCACGAGAGCCAGCACCGACCGGGGTGCCGCTCATGAGATCAGCAGCTTCGTCGGAATCGCCGCGGTTCTTCTTGGAGCGGAGCCGCCAGAAGATCAATCCAATGACGCCGAGCGCGATGGCACCACCAACACCAACGACAACACCAATGACAACTTTCTTGTTCGATTCAGAGAGACCCGAGTCATCCGAGTTGGAGCTGGAATCTTCGTTGAGACCCGGGGCACTGGTGGCCTCACCGGCAGCGTTGGTGTTGACAGAGGTAGAACTCATAGTCGTGGGGACGGGAGTACCGCTGACAGTCTGCACGGTCGTAACCACTACCACCTGGGAGGTAGTGCTGGGCTTCGAGGTGGTGGTCGCGCTGGTCTTCGTGGGGCCCGTGGTAGTGGCATCGCTGGTAGTGGTAGCAGAGGTCGATGATGGTTCATCGGTAGTCGTGGTCTCCGAATTAGACGACGAAGAGGTTGACGTGGGAGTGGTTTCCGATTCCGAAGTAGAAGAGGTCGAAGTAGATTCTTCTGAAGTGGTGGTAGGAGTCTCTGATTCGGAGGACGAAGAAGAAGTAGTCTCTGAGGTGGACTCCGAGGACTCCGAGGAGGATGTAGCAGAGGGAGCTGAGCTTTCAGACGTCACGAGGTTACCAATATCGGAGAAGGCACTCTGTCCCGACGTGACAGCCACGAGGGACAAGGAGTATAGCAAAAACGAGAGACTAGCAAGACGCATGATGGCGAGTAGTTTGTTAATGAACTCGTGGAGGATGATAAAAGATGCGAGGGTGAAGGTGAGAGATGAAGAATCGGGCGGCTTTGGTGTGTATGAAAGAGTTACGTTGCCCAGGGTTCTTTGTTCGTATCACCAACTGTACCAAGGGATGAACGAATGACGGACGAGCAAATCAGCCACGGAAATAGTGAAGATTCCCTAGGGTTGGAAAAGTGATAGAGAAGGGTGAAAAAGGAAGACAAAGAGAGAAAAGAGAGAACGACAGAGAAAAAGCGAGTTAAACCACGAGAGCGGCTAAAGAGTCAGTGTAAAAGAGAAAAGAATGAATAGTGCCCAGTAATGCTAATAATAATGAATGATCCAGAGCGAGGGGCCTCCATTTTTCTTTTTTCTTTTTTCCCTTTTTCCTTTTTTATTTGGCGATACGAGGCGAAAAGAAACGATCCGAACAGGCTAGACCATCTTGGGTCGGTGGGACTTCGGAGCGCCATCTTAGTCTGGCCACTAATGTACCCCGGAAGCCAATCATCTATCACCACTTGAGACATTCCAGACTTGCTCCCGCCAATCCCAGCCATGCTTCGAGGTTATCCTGGTGGAGCGTACATATACTGCGCGTGATGATTGGTTGAAATGATTCCAACCCGGCGCTTCTAACCGGTCATGGACATTACGGGAATTTCAGGATAGACCGGATATCTTACCTGGCTTACGGGTAAATCTTGTATTTTTGTTACAGCGGCGCACTCTATCTTCGGGTCACTAACTCGACGTTTTGCCTGTTTTGGAATAAACTACGGGAGACTGACAGAGATTGTGGGCTTAAAAATAGTCGCCGCTATTGAAGATTTGCAGCAGCTAAACTGGCTTTCTTTCTTTTTTTTTTTTTTTTTTTTTTTTTGGGTTTTTTAAATCACAAAAAAAAGGGCCACAGGGGAGTTATTATTTTTCCCTTTTTTTTTTGGGAAAAAAAAAAAAAAAAAAAAAAAAAAAAAAAAAAAAAAAAAAAAAAAAAACCAGCACCAAAGTCCACAGTCCCATGGCTCGCTGACTCCTGGTTCGTCATGTTCTTTTTGTGTATATTTCCGATATCCACTTCGGCCTCAATTCGGAACACAACAAACACAACAAAGACCAATAATTGTGCCGATTTCCGATGCCTCGGCCTATTATATATGCGTCAGTTTAAGTGGTTTTTGTCGTGTGCCTGATCTAGTCACCTGACAAGTAGCTCTGGCCATGGATACCTCTGCCGAGTGCGGTGATTCAGGTACCGTACGGACTAAGAATCCTTTTACCGGAGTACAGCGAATTCCGTGCCCCATAGTGATAAGAAACCGTTGGACGCTCCACAATGCTTCTTCTGCAGGGCTAAGTGATTGTCCTGCAGAGTGCGTCTTCACGTTCAGCTGTCGATTGGAATACTAGATAAGACATGCACATTGATGCAGTACATACACTGATCTCTGCCAGGGGTACGGAGTACGCAGTACGCACTCTGCACTCAACACCCCCAAGCGCAATCGGAATGCTGAGTAATATGATATGTTCCATCTAAATACCTCGAATCTTCAATAGTACGCAATAGACAAGTCCCACCTATAAGCAGCAAGTACCCGTAGCACTATTGTATATGACGGGTCGGGTTAACATGGCTCATTTTTGAGATTCGGAGCACAAGACGTCAGAGCAATTTAAAAGAATTGATTAGACTATATAGTATGTACGCTTCCAACTTCAAAGCCCAGCTAAACCATAAGAAGCCGAGCAAAGCGGTGGAGCTGTTGACGTTTCCTTCTCCGGATAGAATGAGGGATACAGCCCACGGTGCAGAAGAGATGCAGCCCAATCTTTATCCGGTACCTAATGTACAGTATGGAGCGAAGACGAGGGGGAGACTCTATTATCGGGTATCATAACATAATGTCGTTCGAATATACAGCATGGTCACAGTTTGTTCGGCGGTTTGCCCTTGAACTGATCTTTAATCTCTTCCTTGAAATATCGAGCGAAACGCTGAAGACCATCATCTAGCAAATGAACAGGTCAGTCTCAGGCGCAACTAACAGCCCAACATCCCCAAGAGAAATGAGTCATACTATTCTTGTCGATCTTGGTACCTCCCATCTCCTCGGGAGGTACACCATGACGAATGTGCTGCACCTTCTGATGGACTCTTCCAACCATCCGGTGAAACGACGGGCTGGCCAGCAACTTCGGATCGGGCATCAGAGTCAGTTCACACCTCAACCAACCAGAACAGTAAAGTACTATTAGGACATACCCGGGCAGTAAGCCAGGCCTGTTCGGAGGAAACCGTCAGTCACATGAGACTTTCTGGGAGGCGAACTGTCAACGCACCTCGACGGTCCGAAGCCAAAACCAATGAAAACCCATCTTGACAAGACAGTCAGCCAGCTACATCGAGAACTATGACGATGTTGATAGCAGCTCGCGTCTTGCGTGTAAGGGAGTGAGGAAAAAGAGGTTGGGCAGAAAAAGAGAGAGGGGGAAAAAAGAAAAGCGGTGATGGAGGAGGTAAGCATTTTTCTGCCGCTTAGGAAAGATCTACCAATTAGAAGCTACATGCTACATCTCCGCCCCACGGTCACGAGACCAGGACGCTTCCGAAATGCAAAATGAGGGCAGAAAATAAGGGGTTGATTTGGAGAAAGAGATCAGAGTACAGTAATAATGAAACTGCAGCAGAGTAGAATTAAACAGTGCGATTAGCCGAGGGGGATTTTTCTAGCGCGTCTTCCATTCTTCTTCCAGACTTCTTGAATCCTTCAGCAGTCCCCAAATCCCGGAACTTTGTTGCTTTTTTCTCTTGTATACTTCCGAACTGCGCTATCTCAACATCCCTGTCGTCTCATTACATCAGAGTCGCTTTCGTCGTGGTGTTTCCGGTTGCATCTTGTACCGGTTAATCGTCCCATTGGGACTTTTAATTCGTTTTGTTACACACTTTGTTTGCTTTGTCTCCTTTGCATTGTTTTCTTCCCCTTTGTCTCATCGCTGTTTGGGCTGAAGACTCCCTTCCCTGTTCGTGCGGGGAGATTCTGCGACGAGGGCCTTCCCTTTTTATTTTTTTCGCCTTCTAACTCATTTATTTATGACCTCACATTCTCACACTCTCCTCTCTCTGCCGACGCGATAACCTTACTGTCTTTTTTCCCGTTTCGTTCCTTTCGTTCCTGCATTATCCGGGCATTTTCGCATCTCACCGGACCCCTCTTCTCGATTCCTTCCGGGCACGGTGCAGGCTTTTCCGGGCTATACGCGATACAAGCCCGATTGTCCTGCGCGACGACAGTGCCCTTTTTTCCTCCCATACGCCGTCTTTCTAGTTCCGCGAGATCTCAAAAACTGGCCAAGCAACGATCGAGGGGCAGCTCCAACAGCTGTCCCGATCTGTCTACGCTGCAGATAACCTCACAGCAGCCCTTCCTCGGTGGCAACACATCCTACGGTGTCCGGATTGAGGCAGGAGCATCTGCGCAACCGTTTCCCCACTCGCCAACGTCAGACATTGTCAGCATAGGCGACGGACCGCGCAAACTTGCGTCAACCAAGAAGCGCGTTTCCAACAAGGCGCGCGGCGTCCTAGGCAAGGTCCGGACCTTCCGTAGGATCGCTGCGGCCAAAATGGCGCATCCCACGATCAAAATCGATACAAACGTGACTACCAAGCGGGGCCATCCGGAGGACGATGACGACGGACTTGATATTCTGGACGAGGAGGATCTGGATAACCCCGAGCTAGAAGAAGGCTATGATGAGGATCTACCGCCATTCCTCTGTCAGTCAGTGTTTGGTTAGTTCTATAAAACCCGCTTTGACGTTGGTAACACTAAGGACTAATGGTTGCCTATTGCATTCAGACATCTATCGCAAGTTTGAGGACCTTTGTTGGATGGAGAGTGTTCGTGCGCATGAAGGGAGAGTCTCTAACGATCCCTCACATCGCTGGGCTGTGGATGAAGACCTTGAAGTCAAAGCAAGGAATCGATATGCCAATGTTCAAGCATGGGCAAACTCTCGAATTCACCTCCGAGTACCGGAGGGTGCATGTGATTATACCAATGCGTCACCAATCGTGTTGGAGGATACTGTAACCCTAGCAGAGAGACGATACATCGCAAGTCAGGTTAGTATCATACATTTGCCTTTTCCGGGTATTCAAGAGAAGTTGTCTAATGATTTCGTCTGTTCCTTATAGGGTCCGAAAGAGGGACATTTCGCCCACTTCTGGCATATGGTCTTCCATGAAAGCCGCGAAGTTGCTGTCATCATCATGCTTACACAGACGTTCGAGTTAGGCAAGGAAAAATGTGCACAGTATTTTCCTCTCGACCTTGAAGATCCGACGATGTTACTGGAGGTGGACGAGGACGATCCATTTGTCATCGACGAAGAACATGACAAGGAAGATGCTACTATTTTAGGCGAGGTTACCCTATTGGAAACCACTTTCGATGAAAAGTGTCGCTCTGAGATTCGCAAACTTGAACTGAGACTGGGTTCGGAATCCAAGATTGTCTGGCACTTCCTTTTTGCAGGCTGGCCCGACCATACCAAACCTGAAGGTGAAGACCGCGCGGCTCTCCTTGAGTTGTTTGATTTGTCGGCCTCCAAATGCAGTCCGAATAATCCCCGCGTGGTCCACTGCAGTGCCGGTGTTGGGCGAACTGGCACTTTCATTGCGCTTGACCACCTTCTCAAAGAACTCGACTCCGGACAGTTGTTAAATGAGACTGACCCAGAGGAAGACCCTGTATATGAGACTGTCGATCGGTTGCGAGAGCAGAGAATGATGATGGTGATCAATCCATTGCAGCTGCAGTTCCTATACGAAGTCCTGCGAGAGCAGGTCAATGTAAAACTCGGCAAGACCACTGAATCTCCGAAGAGCACAGGAGATGAAAGGTCTCCGAAGATGGCCAAGTTGTCCAACAAATCTGATCTGCAGACATCTACGAATCGCCCTTCAACCTCCGACAGGAGCTGGTCTGAAATCTCGGATACCGAATAACTCCTGTGCGCTCGACATCACACTATCTACTGGCTTATATTCTGTTCCACCCTATGTGTTTTTTGACATTTCATTTCTTTTGATACATTCGCTTATTGGTTCCTTGTTTATGACTGTTCATGATTTTCTGACTTGCATTGTTATGTCTCGACCCTGTTATACCATCGCATGGCATGTTTTCTATTTCACATTATAATACTCTATACCCTTCTTTCTCTGTTTCCCGTTTCTAATCCTATTAGTGCACTTACGGCAGGCACATAATAATCACTCAATTTGCCAGGTCGACCTTTCTGATCATCGTTTCCCCTGTCAATGCCTCGATTTTGTTTCTTTGCCCCTGTACTTTTTTGTGCCCCCGTACCTGCCATACACTACTAACATTAGAATTGGCGTAGATTAGCAGATCTTGAATTGGTCATGAGCAATGATGACCGTTTATATTTGATGTGATTCTAGATGAATATGATTTTGAATTCCCATATCTATCTACCGGGTGATATCTTTGGTGAAATCTTGTCTCCAAAGGAAAGATCATACGTATAATAACTATATAACATCACATTGACAAGAAGCATACACGGCATGACAACGCTAGTTACAGAAAAGAGTGCACTCGTATAGCGTAGTAAACATCATCATAGAGCCCAAAGGGCAAGGAAATGCTCAATCAACAACAAAAAATGGGGACGGCATAATACATGACACAAAATCGGATCAATCGTAAGATGAAGAAACTCCCGTTCTTTTCTTGCTTTTAGGACTTTCCAAAAAGAACCAAAACATCACCAGAAGCAGGGCGATTCGAATCAATCACTCCGCTTCTTCCCCTCATCATTTCCAGCCGTGGGCCCAGCACCACCAGTCTTCTGACCAGGAGCTCCGTTGCCATGCTCATCAAGCCTATCCTCCTCACCCCAATTATCAACCGCATTCTCATCCCAATTATCCACCTCCTGCTCCAACGACATAACCCCATTCTCCTGCGGTCCCAATCCACTCTCCTCGTCACGCCCATGACCCGTAGCACCCAACTCCACATCCTCCCCGTCACCCTCATCATCCGCTAGCGCCCCATACCTCGCCTTCCGCCTCCTCTCCAACATCCGTCGATGATACCATCCGCACAACCCCACCGCACCAAGACTACCCACCAGATTCGCAAGGAGATCGAGCGGGTCGAACGGCCGGTCGTTGGGGAGGAGGCCTTGCAGAATCTCGGAGCCGACGCCGAGCCCCAGTGTGCAGACGAGGAGGGTTAGGTGCAGGGCGCGGCGGCGCGAGGTGTCGAAGATCCAGTAGAAGATTAGGGAGAGGAGGAAGAAGGTTATTAGGTGCAGGAATTTGTCGTTTGGTTGGAGGTTTGAGGGGATGGAGGGGGAGGAGGTGTTGTGGGGGAGGAGGCCGGCGTAGGCTGCGACTAGGATGAGGAGGATGAAGGCGCCTGTATTTACTTTAGTTCTTGGTTCTGGTGTGGTATGGGGTAGAGGAGACTTACCCGCGAAGGGATAGCGGATCCGCATTGTGATATTGTGAGTACACGATGCAATGGGGTTGTTGTTTTGGAGTTGGAGAAGGCTGGTTAAGACAGCCGACGCTGGTGACGATAGTGATGCCTTCGGGTCATGTGCTGTAAGTAGTAGGAACTGATTGATTTGGTGGGGACAGATGCAGTGGTCGCAGGAGATCGTTCTATTGTTTAGCTATACAAATCTTCCATTTTTACTATAATACTGAAATAATCATCTCTTCTACTGTTCATATGCTAACTGCTACCTCGTCTCGACGGATGCGAACTGCGCGGTTGGTCTGAAACTGCGGCGGCCTTCCGCCTTCACGACTTCACCTCATCCGCGCAGAGAACCTCCTACAGCAGCGCCCATCTTCTCCATCCCCCTTTCCCATCAAAGCCATCATTTTAAGCCCTGGAATCATCTGCATTCAAACCCCCACGATCTGAACTTTCTCTCTATGTCAATTTCCACCCCTAAAACCCTCTTGCTGCACCCTCTACGAACTTGATTCTAACCGTGGAGATTCGAGCCCCCTCGCCCGCCCCAGAATCGGGGTTTTGGAGCGAGCATGTCGCTCGGCCACAACCACCACGCCTGGCTCCCGCCAGGAATTCCACGTCCTCCCGATGATTCTCAAGACTCGAAGCTTGCCAATGGCTATCCGAAATCCGTTTCCGGTTCGCGAACGCCTCTCGTGCGCGGTTCCTTTGCGGCCGACGGGTCTCACGCGGGCAATTCGATATCGGAGACGGATATCGCCGTCGAGGAGGATCCGCGCATCGCCGTTTTCAGAGATCTGTATAAACGCAGCGAGGCGAAAATAGGCTCGTTGTTTGATAGGGATCGTAACGTTGAGGATGATGCCGGCGACGCTGCGCTGCCTGTCGCGGATATTGGCGACCCCGAGACTAAGACCTTACGCGCTGACGAACCGGCCGCGCCTCCACCGCCTCCCCCGAAGAAGCCTGCGAGGAAGTTAGACGATGATGACTATGACGATTATGACGAGGATGAAGAGACGGAGGAGCCTCCTGCTGCTGAACCCGCTCAATCGCCGACGAAGGCCAGGTCGTCGCTTGCCGCGCCGTCATCCCAGGATCTTGGTGGTACCCCGTCGCCGGGTCATCGTGCTAGTTTCGCGACGTCTACTGGTGCCGATGGCTCGAAGGAGATGAAAAAGGAGACGCTTGAGGAGATCCGGAAGAAGTTGGAGGAGGATAAGAGGGCCACCGAGGAGGCTGCGAAGCGAAGCTTTCATACCCTTTTTTACACGCTGGAAAACGATCGCGATGCGATGCTGGATCAAAAGCGACTGGAGGAATCGGAGCGACAGGTCGAGGCGGAGATGTCTGGACAAGCCAATGCTGGCAATGACAACGCGAACTCGACCCAGAGCGGCTATGGTTCGCTAAGTAGCGCGAACCTGGGTGCTTCCAGCTTGACCTTGAAGAACCTGATCGCGCGAATCGATATGAAGCGGACAATGGTTCAAGCATCCGACGCGGAACTCCGCAGCTTGATGAGTGAGGTTCGCAAGAACCGGAGCAAATGGGCCAGTGAGGATAAGATCGGTCAGGAGGAGCTCTACGAGGCAGCGGAAAAGGTCCTCAGCGAACTCAAGGCTATAACTGAGCATTCTACTGCGTTCTTGACTCGTGTCAATAAGCGCGATGCGCCTGACTACTACAACAGTAAGCGAACTCTCCTTGTTCTTTCTCTCCAACCTGCAGTCATGCTAACTTTAGCGCGATAGTAATCAAACATCCAATGGATCTGGGAACAATGACCAAGAAGCTCAAAGCCTTGCAATACAGGTCCAAACAAGAGTTCGTGGACGACCTGAACCTGATTTGGGCTAATTGCTTCAAATACAACACGACCGCCGAACATATCCTGCGCAAGCATGCCATGTACATGAAAAAAGAGACGGAGAAGGTCGTTCCTCTCATCCCTGATATTGTCATCAGAGACCGTGCAGAGGTCGAGGCGGAGGAACGCAGACTTCAAATGGCAGACCTCGACGGCGCGGAAGAAAGTGACGATGAACCTATCATGTCTTCGAGGGGCAGAAAAGCTCCCGGAAAGTCGGCTGCTAAGAAGGGCGCTGCTCCTGCTAGGAATACTCCCAGTGGTTCTGAACCACCTGGTGCCGCATCCTCACAGCCGCCGCCTCCTGTACGTGCGGACTCTCACGTCGATACGGAAGGCACGCAGAATGGATTCGGAACACCGCCACCAAGTACTCAGACGCCAGACCCTGCGGCTGGCATGCCCGCGAGCCAAGACGATTCCATGGAGATCGATGGCATGGTCACTTCCAACGCAGCGCTAAGTGCCTTATCCGCATCAGGTGTGGATGTGGAGGATCCGGAGTACAAGGTCTGGAAGCAAGTCACGAAAAAGGATCGGGCTATAATCGCGGCAGAACGTCACCGTCTGTTCAAGGGCGACAAACTCAATTCTGACGAACCGGCTTTGCTTAGAACAAAGGCTGGTATGAGAAGATGGTTGCTCAGCCAGACGCAAGCCCATCACGATGGCGATAAAGCCCGCGAGTCTTCTTCACAAGGGATGGAATCTGATGATGCCGGCAAGACTCTTGCGGAAGGCATTGAAGTGGAAGAGGATAAAGTAATTCCCGACTACTACGATGTCATGTCTGGCATTCCCGATCTACCTGACCAGATACTCTGGAGAGAAGATTCTGATGGGAACATTGTCGATGCGTCTGAAGAGTTTTTGCGGATCCTGCCCAAGGGATCGTTTACTCAACCGGACAGCAAATTTACTCATAAGCTGAATGCGAACATGCGGCAGATGCAAGAAACGCGGAAAATCTGTTCGAAAATTGGTATCGTGAAGCAGATGCAACTGCAGTCTCAGGTATGTTACTTCGCTATCCTTTTTTTTTTTTTTTTTTTTTTTTTTTTTTTTATGGCGGAAAATCCTAACATGCATTAGATGTATCAAAACCAATTCCAAAAGTATAATCCGGAACCATTCGTCGAACAAGATATCCCATCTCATGTGATGAACGATCAAGGGCCTGTGACTTCTCCTTGGATTTGCAAGTCAGCACTCCAGCGCTCTGTCGCCAAGTTGTTCTACCATGCTGGCTTTGAAGAATACCAGCCTTCAGCGCTTGATGCTGTCACGGATGTTGCGTCAGACTTCTTCCAGAAGATCGGCGAAACCCTGAAGTCCTACATGGAGGTTCCCAAAGTGCCTTCTAGCGATTCGCCTGAGAGTACAACCCAGAACTCCCAATGGAAGCGGCCGTACACGGAGCCAGAGATTGTTCTCCACACCCTTTCCTCTGTCGGCATCGACATCGAATCTCTCGAGTCTTACATCAAGGATGATGTGGAAAGACTTGGAAGCAAGCTCGCAACTGTCCATGATCGCATGAAATCCCTGCTTTCTGAACTTCTGCGTCCCGCTCTTGCTGAGGGCGGTGAAGACGGTTCCCATGCCTTTGCGGATGGAAGTGATCAATTTGCCAGCGGCGACTTTGCTGAAGATATCGATGAAGATTTCTTTGGCTTCAAGGAACTCGGATTGGACAAGGAGTTTGGTCTCGCTACGTTGAGTGTTCCGTTCCATCTTCTGCAGAACAGGATCAGTGCTGTGCAGTCCCAGAACACAAGGTATGTTTGTTGTCTAATCTACGTTTTGCAGAAATCATGCTCATTTTTGTCTCTAGCTCTACGCAAGTCATAAACATCTTCCCCCCACCATCGCAGTACCCACGCATCACGACCGAGTCATTATCATCACAAATCGGGCTCGTGCAAGAATTCTTCAAGAACAAGTTGGAGGCGCACAACAACGACCCTCTCGTCGAAGACCTCGAGCTACCACCCAAACAAAGGCCAACAGCCACTCGACCTCGTCTTCCAGCATCTGGCAAGATTGCTCCCCCGTCTAACCTCGGAGGACCTACCTTGAGTCCAAGCAAGCGACCGGCGCCGCCAAGTGCCTCATTTGGTTCCAAATCCGGTATCTCAGAGCCCAACAAGAAGAAGATCAAGAAGAATAATGGTGCGGGTATGGGCATTCCGGAAGACGAAAACAGCGGCGGTATCGATGGCGCGAAGCCTGACTCCAATGCGAAGACCAACGATGCTAATGGAGAAGACGACGCTGCGGCTTCTTCGTTTGGTGACATTGGGAACTCGAAGAATGGAGTGGACAATTCGGCCATGTCTGATGGCGCTGGTGAGCTTGACGAGCAGGCGAACAAGGCCGGTGACGGCGCTGTGCCTCTAACTAATGGAACTGCGGGCGATGCATCATGATGTATGATTATGGTCGTTGTATCTTTTTCAGGACGCTCTTGCGGATGTTTTGAGGAAAGATTGGTGCTATTCCCTTTTTGAGCTGGCCCTACGAAACCTTTATAAATGTTTGCTTTTGCATTTTGTGTATAGTATCTTTTACCTTCTTCTCCCTCTTGTTTCTTTCTTTCTTCAAACCTTTATTCTACCCATCCATTTCGCATCTAACCGCTCATTCTCTTCTACGTGCATCTTTTATTTGACGAGTTTCTTTTCTTTCTCTTTCCCCTTTGAGCTGCATAATCTATAAAGAAATCAGAGCTTACGGCACGATGCACGATGCAGGCGCCTGGAATATTGTCTCCCATCAAACCAAGGCACTGCAAGCGCTATTCCAAATAAAGCCCAGGTCCTTACAGCATACACCGCTACACATCCATCCCGGTCTCACCTGGGTTGGCTGGTTGGTCAACGCTTCTCTATGGAGTGTTACTCCGTACTTGCACTTGCATCTATTCCACCTATCAGTTTATCGATTTCATTCCCCTGCATGTCTTTTTTATTTCATTCCTGTTTGCCGCCTTACTTTCACTTCCGAGTTCCGTTCATAAGGCTCTGTTTTCTTTTTTTTTTCTCATCCGCGCCTGAAGACAAGCAAATGGGTCACTCAGATTGCTGGGACTTGTCGGTTGATTTACAATTGGTCCGGATGTCAGATGTGTTGGTGTTGGAAGCATAACATGAAAAAAAAATTTTTTTCTCTTCTTTTTCTACTTCTAGGGAATACATGTACTCTGGGCATTGGCGGTTCTGCATTAGCAAACAAGGCCCCTTAATCATTTCTCACTTTTTATTCCAATGCATCTGGTTGTCTTTCTCGATATGTACTTGATTCCATGTATGCAGCAAACAAGGGGAAGATGAAAAATTGGAGCAGGCTGTTTGTTTTTTACTACTGCAATGTCGATTTTTCTTGGCTCTCTTCGTCTGTCGATATATATCTCTTACTGCCGGCTTAGCATCGGTGAGACTTGTTAGAATAGAAGAGAATGCTCAAATGGGATACATCTTTCGAAGGCTGGAAGAAAAGAAACGCACGGGATTGTGTCGCAGCGAACTCGAGTAAAGTTGGAGAATACAAGATGCCAAAGATGAATCAATGGTGTTCATATTGCTTAGTAGAAGGCGCTGTCAATAGCTATCTAAGTAGATTGGTATTCTAGTCCGCAACAGCTGTCTC
Organism: Aspergillus glaucus CBS 516.65; assembly: GCF_001890805.1. Lineage (NCBI taxonomy): Eukaryota > Fungi > Ascomycota > Eurotiomycetes > Eurotiales > Aspergillaceae > Aspergillus > Aspergillus glaucus. The sequence continues at coordinate 629,760 of NW_019170459.1, read as the reverse complement.
ATTCAGATCCTTCCGTCCCGCAAGGGCCGGCCGGTTCCGCTCAATCCGGCCATCGCAGACCCGAGAACCTCATCCAAGCCAAGATAGAATAGAGAAACACCGATATTCCCAAAGTCGAGAAGGAGGAACGACTCGCCAGTCGATTCTAGACGAACCACATGCCGAAAGGGAGTCTGTTCGAAGTTCCATGAATAGGCAAAAGCCTAGGGTCCACAGGTCGATTCGCAGGCTTCGGGTTGGTCATTTTCACTTCAGGACCGCTCTGGGGTCCAGAGCTAGCAGGAACGTCCTCATGGTGGCGAGCCCGAGTCGCAACCAGATGGGCGTAGTAGACCGCCGGGACTATTCAGAAGTTAGCAACGATACAATAAAACATTGGGAGACAAGATGTACTTACACAGCGAAACAGAAGTCGTAGATCTCATATACTGGTAGCAATGGTCGTAGATCATGTTCTCGAGCTCTTGTGGGCGATGCTTGATCTGGTCGAGAATCACATGGTAGTGAACAGGGCGAGACGTTCCTTGAAGCGCAATGTGCGAGTACAAAAGGAAATCCCAGTCGTGAGGGCTCGTCACATCTCTCTCGACCAAGATACCTGGCAGAGGGTTTCCGTTTTTGTCGGAAGTGTTTCGGTCGCCAGGTTTGGGGAAAGCCCTCAGGTGGTGTCTCTTGTTTGCCACGACGACGGTGAACTTTCCTTTCCACTGGTCTTGAGTCAGCTTCATGAAGATGGACTTCATGTCGAAGACCTCCTGTTGAAGAACTTGGTCAAATTGACCGGTCGAGACACCGTCACGGAAGTAATAAACGTGCGCCGGAGCCCGTCCGCCTCCGATAGTAGCCATCCATTCGCGAACAAGAGGAGTCAGCATAACTTCAATGTTGGAGCGAGCAATCATTTCGTTTCGTTCACCGTTGGTCTCGCACGCACCCCAGTAGCGACCACCGAACGTGTCCATGCAAACTGCTATAGCCGCCATTGACGGTGACCAAACACCAAGGGTAGGATGAGTGACGTCGGCGCCAATGATCATCGAATGAGGCCGAAGACCAGCTTCAGGCACCTTGGGAATGGCGCGCGAAGTTGTGCCTCCGAGCTTCGCGTTGACCTTCATGAGCACATTGGAAACGTATTGAGGGTTGCCTTTAGCGACATGGCCCGCCTGCAAAACTTGAGAAGGAACACCCCAACGGCAGTCGCAGGACTTCTTGATTCGCGCGTACGTGAAAGAGTTCTTGTCGGGAACGATGATCACAAGAAGCTGGGGGTCCTTCTGGAACTTGACGCCGGTCGTGTTGTACAGACGCTTGACCGCTTCGCCAATGTCTTCCTTCAGTTCCACAATATTCGGGCGTTTGGGAACACTGCCACCATGACCGGTGTACAACTTGATGAACGAATCACAGAAGCTCTCAATCTGAGTACGATTAATCGGGCTCCGCTTACCAACGAAGTATCCAACTCCCCAGGCCTCGAGGGGCTTTCGGTTGGGCTGGTAAAACTTCTTTCCACGAAGATCCCAGCGACCGTTGGTGCCTGGGTTGTGGCGCTGGTTACCACCAAATTGGATCTCTGGATTCGGAAGCAAACGGGCCTTGGTCCGGATCATGTTGCTGTCGATCTGGAGGCCGAAACTCTGGAGAACCGGATCATTGGCGTGGTCAAGCATCTTCTTGGACTTGTGCACAGAGTTAAGACGGTCAGCTGGGCGAGAGGCGGCATATTTGATCATATGCGAAGTCTGATACTCATTGAGCTTCCAGGGGTATTTGTGGAGTCCATGGATAGTCAAGACTTCCATGGGATAGACGACACCCTTTTTGGTCATCTCAACCATAGGAAGCTCCCAGTAGTCCAGAGCCAAGTTGTACTTGCGCTTGAAGTACGTCTCGATGTTGATCGTCTCCTTCTTGCCAGTAGCTTTGTCGACCAAGTCGATGGTGTACTGGCGAGCGTTGCCGTTGATCAAGCCTTTGACGATGAAGTTGGTGCCCAGGACGGGACAGCCACGGTAGTGCGGCTGGACCTGCAGCTTCTTGAGGCGGCGATGGATTTCGTAGAAACCATTCGACTCGGTCTTTCCGCCGTGGCCATCATCGATGGGCTTCAAAAGATGGATCAAATGTTGCCTGTCACGAGCGTCGAGAACGGCCATGGCAGCTCCCATAAAGGAAGTACGGGCCCAGAAACAGGTGTTCGAAACATCCACATTCACGACGAGTCCGCGATGCTAGAGCACGGGGTTAGCACGAAATATGAAAGTGAGAAACCAGAGGACTTACAATGGCAGGTCGAATGGCTTGGTAAACGCCCTTGAAAGCGAGAACGCCATTCCCCAAGTCCTGGTTCTCTCCGTTCTCATCGAAGAAAGATCTTTTGATAGCAAGGAACTTTTGACTCGGGTATTCACGAAGAACGTGGTCAAGGAAGTCTATCGACTGTTAGTGGACACTTGATAGTCTCGAGTGGCAGGAAGGTAACTTACTCAAAGCCTCCAAGACAGATTCTTGCATGGAAATGGTACCATCAAGCCAGCCCTTCAGAACGGCGAGATTGACCGTCTTTGTAGGACGAACGACAAGACGGAAGCGGTTGGGTGTCTTGCCAGCCGGACGGCCTTGTTCGCTGTCCAGGTCGACTTCAACGTTCAAACCGTCGCGGTAATTGGTCATGGACCTGCGACAGTTAGTGATTGTTCAATACAAACACCGAAAAGAAAGTAGGGGAAGGGGTCCCAATACGCACCATGCGAGCTTCTGTCCGTCGAAGATGGTCTGTTTAAGGGCATTCTTGCGGGCATTCGAGTTCCAAACCTTCTTGATGACGGCAGTCTTCTCGGCGCCATTTCCGATGTGAACCTACTCATCGTTAGTATAACAGAAACAATATGAACGCTGATCACGAGAGACATGAGCTCGATAAGCACATAGGGAGTGACTTACATCGTACTGGTAAACGGTTCGACTAGGGTACTTCGTGATTCCAAAGGCGTTCATCGAGACTTCGACCTCTTTGCCGGTGTTGTTGAAACCTGGGCGAGAGACATTTTCGGTCGGGATCGCATACTTGACCAATTCGTCAGCATCACGCATGCGAAGATGGCGAAGACCATCACCAAGTGTGTTGACTTGGTCTTGGCTCTCCATGATGAGGAATTTCAAAGCAAGGTAAAGCAAAGAAGGGCAAAAGAAGTAATATAGATAAGCAAAAGGGGATGTAAACGCGGATGTAAGAGATGCTGGAACTTGGGATAATGATAGGTGATGAAGAGGAATAGAAAAAGAAGAAGGAAGTTGGGGGGAGGATGATGGGGTCTAAATAGTTTAGGGCGGCAGGAAAGAAGATATGTTGTGAATGTTTGGCAGCCTTTTGTAGCCATGTTGAGACAAAGGAGATGAATGTCGGCTTCCTACATCAATAGGAAACCCTGCCTGCAGCTGGTGAATCATGGGCGATTGTCTGCCAACACCGTTTGACAAACTGCAGGGTGAATGGGGATGGAGGAAGATGGGCCAAACGCCAATCGAAAACAGTGACAGTTGTCGGGGAAATAGCAGGGGACAGGGATAGTTAATGACCAAAAAAAAGCAAACAATGCCATGGAAAATAACAAGTAGTCGGGAGTGGTAAAAAAGAAAAGCAAAGAAAAGGTGAATGAATAGTCATCTTGCAATGCAGCGGATGAGCAAGTGAAAACGACAAGTCTCCTTTTCTTCAAACTTCCAAGAGAAAACACACTTACCATATGGTTGAGGTTAAACGCTGCCAGAGGCAGGTCAACGTTCCTGCAAGAATCGGTGACCAGCTTGGGATTGTCCAAGGCTGGATCTTCAGCAAGATCCGGACGGGGATTGTTGGTCAACATGGTAAGTCGATTTAAATATTAAGACGAAGGAGATCTGTTGACTGTTAGTTATAGGGTTCGAAAGGTGGAAGAGTGCTCTTCAAGCGAGTGGAATGACCAGCGATACGAGTCACGCATCGAAGATCTCAACAAGGGCAGCAAACAAATAAAAGAAAACAAGCCGTATCGTCGTGAACAGCGTCCCGCCTCCGTAAGCTTCCTCGAAAGACTAGAACGTATTTTCGACAAGAACAACAACAAGGGCGTATACAGACGCGAGGCAAAACGTCAACGAGAACAATCACAACACGCACCTTTCGACGACGCTTGAATCTGCGAGCCGGACAGTATCGATGAGACCTTCGAAGATTGTTAGGGCTGGGAACACAAAGGGAGGAAAGGTGTGAAGCTTACCGTCGAGCCCAAACGAACGCTTGGAGTTGCTGGTGGGAAATGCGGGGCTCTGGCTCCTAGCAACGGAGGGCTGGAGCCAAAGGAACAAATAAAGATGGCGAAGATTGATGGGTAGAAGTGAGCTTAGGATAAGGGAAGATGGAGAAGAGAAAAGAGACGGAGGGGGGATAAGAGGATGAAGAAAAAAAAAGAAGAGAAAGATGGGAGGAGAGGAGGGGGTGGTTTAAATAGAGCGGGCGCGTGGGCGAGAGGGCTTCCCAAAATAGGAAGGCGTGACTGGCGACGAGCGCGTTGAGGCCCAAAGAGGAAACCACGACTTGGACACGCTGAGGAAACAAAACAAAACCCCATTGACGATTCTCCGACTGGGAAGGAGCGATGGAGCTCCGGATATTATGCGCCAAATTTACGTTGATTTTGTCATTACGATTTGTCGCAGGTTGATGTGAGAAATTGGGGTTTGCGGGGAAGGAAAGCCGGGGATAGGGCTCGGGCTGGCTTTGTCGGATAGCAGAATGCGAGCGACGAACAAATACAACTAGGTATGAAGCTAGATAGAAATGGTAGACGCTATTGAGAATTTATGTTTTAAATTCATCAAAGAGAACCGACAATGCAATTTGTACTCCGTAGAGGTTCTCCATCTCGGCCCCAAGCCAAACAGTCTCAGGGAACTGGAACAGGAGCATCAACTTCTACATGCCTCTAAGAGCACCTCAGGGTTATTTAAATGGACTAGAAATCGTCGAGACGTAAACGACCAGATTAGGGCTATGGATTACGCTGTGACTTGCCTCAATGGTATAGGTTGAATAAGATTTTTTTTTATATATATATATATACGGGAATTGGATGGTATTCGGCGCAAGACTTCTACTACTACGCCTCTAAAGCAGTGCATCTCTGGAGAGAAAACACACAGTGACGAGGAAAACGAATGAAGAAGCTGAATAGCCCGAACTACCTGACTAAACGATTCAAGAACTAGTTAGGAGACGATGATGCGAGTTGCATACGCAGAGATAGCTATCCCAAATGTACAGGCTAGGGACAACATGTCCGACGCAAATAATCACCGTAACCAAAAAAAGACAATCCAAAAGCGTCGCTTGGCTTTGAGCACAGCTGTCGAGGAAGTCCACAACGAATATCTAACGCCGTCCCATAAAATGCAAACACACACTTGAAAACACTGTATCTTTCTGAGCCACGCTTGGCTAACCAAATGCCCGTAGGAAGAAAGGAAAAAGGAAAAAAAAAAAAAAAAAAAAAACTGTATTTGCCTTGGG